>NC_068447.1:19260021-19372521 GCF_023373465.1 Oncorhynchus keta | reverse complement strand
CTGGGGGTCTGTACTCCTGAAGTTGTTGACAGTTTTTGTGCCTGCCAGTTAGCTAGCAGTTCTCAGCTATTAGCAGTTAATGGCTGGAAGTTTCTTACTTGAGATAAAAACTGATGATTGCCATTATTTTTTAGAGGCATTACTGAATTATTGAATGGAAAAAATCTAACATTAAACCAAGTAAACAATGAATTGTAATTCATGGTATACTATTTATTTAGACCGTGTGTTAAATTAGCTGAAAAGTGTGCCGTTGCCTGGCTGTTAAAAGGGACAGGCAGCTGTTTGAGACTTGGCATTTAATTAAAGTTTTATGGTATATATTTACACACAAGGTTGGAATAATACTGTGAAATTGTGAAAATGATGATAATACCCTTTTAGTGTAAGAGCCATTTGAGATGTGGGATGGAGTTTTGGCCTTCCACGATGACATCACCATGCAGTAACTTTATTAATAGACCAATCAGAAAGAGAGTTCCAAACACCTCTAACAATAACAGTACATGTTCTGTTTCCCACTCTACACTCAGACCACTCCCAGATAGTCCTAGCAAAATTCTTGAAGCTATTTGTTTATTTTTGACAATTTTAACTTAAAATAGTCACAGTAAGTACTTAATTGTTACCCAGAAATGATTTTATATTGAGATAAAAACAGCTGCATTGGACCTTGAAGGTTAGTGGGGTGGAGCATAGCTTCACGTCTGGTCAGTATAACTAAGTTTACTTGTACAGTTCGATATTAAACTGATTATGGCAGTAGGATGAGTACTCTGTATATTTTAATGAGCGTAAGGTAAAAGACAAACCTGGTTTTCTGAGCAATCTTTTGAATGATTAGGACATGTAAACAGCGTCCCAATGGTCTATTTGATCTGTGCATGAGTCAGCAAGCCTTTTTTTATTTAACTAGGCAAGTCAGTTAAGAACAAATTCTCATGGGGTGGCAGGGTAACCTGGTGGTTAGAGTGTTGGACTAGTAACCAGAGGGTTGCAAGTTCAAACCCCTGAGCTGACAAGGTACAAATCTGTTGTTCTGCCCCTGAACAGGCAGTTACCCCACTGTTCCTAGGCCCTCAATGGACAGTTTATTTTACTAGGCAAGTCAGTTAAGAACAAATTCTTATTTTATTATTGTCAGCTCCAGGATTTGATCTTGCAACCTTTCAGTCATTGGCTCAAGGATCTAACCACTAGGCTACCAGCCAACCCCCATCTGTGAGTTAAAAAAAACAAAGTATGCATCTCAGAAAGAGCTTTGACATACAAACTTTATATGTCCAAATCAAAAAGGTTTTGCAAAAAAAGCATGGTCACTGTGGCAGAATGTTCATTCTGATTAGTGATTTTCTGCATTTATCAAAAGTCCCATCAATAGCCTGATTTCAGATGTGTTCATGTAAACATGATTATTAGGGAAATTGTTCTTTCACAGCATGTAAAATGTTTAAACAAACTATTGTATTAATCTGACTCTCCATAATAATCGTATATTATTGTGTGCATGTAACTGTGCATTGCATGTTGATTCGGGCCATCTTCACTCCACAGCACACTGCCTAATGGCTGACAGTGGCTACTAGCTAATTATGCTAAGTAGGATTGATTACAGTTAGACCTACCATCATGCTTTGTCTTGGTGTAGTGTGCATACATTTATGTCATTCCCCTAATGAATTACTACAGTACACAAAGGTCACTCATTTGGGTGGCTCGTGTTATACCCTTTTAATTTCACCTTGTATGGTGGTGTGGGTGGTTTCAGAGAGATGTGTGGTGTGGGTGGTTTCAGAGAGATGTGTGGTGTGGGTGGTTTCAGAGAGATGTGTTGTATGTACGTTTCAAAAATGCATCATCGCAAAAAAACTCTACTTGTGAGACTGGTGTGTATAATTATACTAGACATAGACGCAGACATGCCAGTCAAGTCACCCGCGATACAAGTCAATATTCCACGTCCATGAGGACGTCGGGAGATCAAATCAAATCAAATCAAATGTATTTGTCACTTACACATGGTTAGCAGATGTTAATGCGAGTGTAGCGAAATGCTTGTGCTTCTACTTCCGACAATGCAGTAATAACGAGTAATCTAACCTAACAATTCCAAAACTACTACCTTATACACACAAGTGTAAAGGGATAAAGAATATGTACATAAAGATATATGAATGAGTGATGGTACAGAACGGCATAGGCAGATACAGTAGATGGTATCGAGTACAGTATATACATATGAGATGAGTAATGTAGGGTATGTAAACATTATATTAAGTAGCATTGTTTAAAGTGGCTAGTGATATATTTTCCATCAATTTCCATCAATTCCCATTATTAAAGTGGCTGGAGTTGAGTCAGTGTGTTGGCAGCAGCCACTCAATGTTAGTGGTGGCTGTTTAACAGTCTGATGGCCTTGAGATAGAAGCTGTTTTTCAGTCTCTCGGTCCCAGCTTTGATGCACCTGTACTGACCTCGCCTTCTGGATGATAGCGGGGTGAACAGGCAGTGGCTCGGGTGGTTGTTGTCCTTGAAGATTTTTATGGCCTTCCTGTGACATCGGGTGGCGTAGGTGTCCTGGAGGGCAGGTAGTTTGCCCCCGGTGATGCGTTGTGCAGACCTCACTATCCTTTTTATTTTTATTTTACCTTTATTTAACTAGGCAAGTCAGTTAAGAACAAACGGTTGTGGGCGGAGCAGTTGCCGTACCAGGCGGTAATACAGCCCGACAGGATGCTCTCGATTGTGCATCTGTAGAAGTTTGTGATTGCTTTTGGTGACAAGCCGAATTTCTTCAGCCTCCTGAGGTTGAGCTGCTGCGCCTTCTTCACAATGCTGTCTGTGTGGGTGGACCAATTCAGTTTGTCTGTGATGTGTACGCCGAGGAACTTAAAACTTACTACCCTCTCCACTACTGTCCCATCGATGTGGATAGGGGGGTGCTCCCTCTGCTGTTTCCTGAAGTCCACAATCATCTCCTTCGTTTTGTTGACGTTGAGTGTGAGATTATTTTCCTAGCACCACACTCAGAGGGCCCTCACCTCCTCCCTGTAGACCGTCTCGTCGTTGTTGGTAATCAAGCCGTGTCGTCCGCAAACTTGATGATTGAGTTGGAGGCGTGTATGGCCACGCAGTCGTGGGTGAACAGGGAGTACAGGAGAGGGCTCAGAACGCACCCTTGTGGGGCCCCAGTGTTGAGGATCAGCGGGGTGGAGATGTTGTTACCTACCCTCACCACCTGGGGGCGGCCCGTCAGGAAGACCAGTACCCAGTTGCACAGGGCGGGGTCGAGACCCAGGGCCTCGAGCTTGATGATGGGTTTGGAGGGTACTTTGGTGTTAAATGCTGAGCTGTAGTCGATGAACAGCATTCTCACGTAGGTATTCCTCTTCTCCAGATGGGTTAGGGCAGTGTGCAGTGTGGTTGAGATAACAGCCACTACCCCTAGTGAGCGTGGACGCGGTTGGAGGATGGGTATAAGCACCTGTGTCTGATTCCAAAGGTTTCAAGTTTGAATCCAGCGACAAATTTGTTGGTTTTAAACCTATCCCAAACCTTAACCCTTACCTTAACCATTCAGTTTATGTCTAAACTTAACCCATACCTTAACCATTCAGTTAATGCCTAACCTTAACATTTTGGAGTTAATGCCTAAACTTAACCTTAAAAATTCTGAGTTAATGTCTAAACTTAACCTTAAAACGTCTTATGGCTGTGGGGCAGTATTGAGTAGCTTGGATGAATAAGGTGCCCAGAGTAAACTGCCTGCTACTCAGGCCCAGAAGCTAAGGTATACATATTATTAGTAGATTTGGATAGAAAACACTCTGAAGTTTCTAAAACAGTTTGAATGATGTCTGTGAGTATAACAGAACTCATATGGCAGGCAAAAACCTGAGAAAGAATCCAACCAGGAAGTTGAAATCTGAGGTTTGTAGTTTTTCAACTCTTGCCTATCCAAGATACAGTGTAAATTTGGTCCGATTGCACTTCTCAAGGCTTCCACTAGATGTCAACAGTGTTTAGAACCTTGTTTGAGGCTTCTACTGTAAAGGAGGAGACAATAAGAGCTGATTGAGTAAGAGGTCTGGCAGAATGTCATGAGCTCAGTCAGGCGCGCGCCCGTGAGAGGTAGCTGGGTTCCATTGCATTTCCAAAGACAAAGGAATTCTCCGGTTGAAACATTATTGAAGATTTATTTTAAAAACATCCTAAAGATTGATTCTATACATCGTTTGACATGTTTCTACCAACTGTAACGGAACTTTTTGACTTTTCGTCTGGCCTGCGCGTGGTGAATATTGATTTGTGAACTAAACGCGCAAACAAAAAGGAGGTATTTGGACATGAATGATGGACTTTATCAAACAAAACAAACATTTAGTGTGGAACTGGGATTCCTGTGAGTGCATTCTGATGAAGATCATCAAAGATAAGTGAATATTTATAATGCTATTTCTGACTTCTGTTGACTCAACAACATGGCGGGTATCTGTATGGCTTGTTTTTATGTCTGAGCGCCGTACTCAGATTATAGTATGGTGTGCTTTTTCTGTAAAGTTTTTTTGAAATCTGACACAGCGGTTGCATTAAGGAGAAGGTTATCTTAAGTTCCATGCATAACACTTGTATCTTTTATCAATGTTTATTATGAGTATTTCTGTAAATTGATGTGGCTCTCTGCAAAATCACCAGATGTTTTGGAAGCAAAACATTACTGAACATAACGCACCAATGTAAACTCAGATCTTTGGATATAAATATGAACTTTATCGAACAAAACACACATGTATTGTGTAACATGAAGTCCTATGAGTGTCATCTGATGAAGCACAGTTGGTAGAGCATGGCGCTTGTAACGGCAGGGTAGTGGGTTCGATTCCCGGGACCACCCATACGTAGAATGTATGCACACATGACTGTAAGTTGCTTTGGATAAAAGCGTCTGCTAAATGGCATATATTAAGATCATCAAAGGTTAGTGATTAATTTTATCTCCATTTCTGCGTTTTGTGACTCCTCTCTTCGGCTGGAAAAATGGCTGTGTTATTCTGTGACTAGGTACTGACCTAACATAATTGTTTGGTGTGCTTTCGTCGTAAAGCCTTTTTGAAATCGGACACTGTAGATGGATTAACAACAAGTTTATCTTTAAAATGGTGTAAAATACTTGTATGTTTGAGGAATTTTAATTATGAGATTTCTGTTGTTTGAATTTGGCGCCCTGCACTTTCACTGGCTGTTGTCATATCGATCCCGTAAGCGGGATCTCAGCCGTAAGAAGTTAAACACTTTGAACATTGACGTTTGAGCAACATGGATGAACATCTAATTCTGATGTGAGACTGTGAGATCTAGTTGGACATGCATGCACACACACACGCCCTGGACCATGTGTATTACAAGGCAAGGGAGGTATATTGCTCAAACCAGGTTTTACTTCTTCCTCTGTAAAGATATGGGTAGATCCATACTACTAGAGAAGCAGGGATGAGGGTGTGATACAAGATTTGTAAAATAGGCCAGAAAGCCAGACAGACATTGTGCACATTCACTGTCCTAAGATATACATACAGTATATGTCGGTGGAGGCTGCTGAGGGGTGGATATCTCATAATAATGGCTGGAAGGGAGTCATCAGAATGGTACAAAAAAAACACATAAAAGAGGTGGTTTCCATGTGTTTGACACCATTTAATTGACTCCATTCCAGCCATATTTATGAGCCATTCTCTACTGATACTGTATATGTACAGTGTATTGTGTCCCTATTGTAACTTGCCCTCATAGTCATGTCTATAATATTGTTGACACTAAAACAAATTCATTTTTATTGATTTTCTGATTTGCAATACAGTTTTTAATTCAACTAAATGTTATTTTATTCTATATTCACAGTAGCTTACTATACACCCAGAGCAGTGAATGCACAATTTACACACAGAATCAAGGCACTGTTAGGACTGGCAGGGAGATAAGCCACACACACACACACAACACACACACACACACACACACACACACACACACACACACACACACACACACACACACACACACACACACACACACACACACACACAGGTTCTGAGTTAAGTAATCCCACTTTATTACTGTCATACTACAACACTGTTACTACTACATTACAGCTATAGGCTATTATCCCGCTACTTTAGCAGTGTGGCATACATTTGATAGTCTACTAACCTAGTCATGACAGTTATAAATCAGTGCATCATACAGCTGGCTGAAACCAAAGCAGAACCCCGGAAACAGCTGCAAAGTGAAAGAACTGAGGTATTTTGGAATTGAGCACTTACACACAAAAACACTTTGATGTTTGAAGGCTGCACAGACAAATTGCCCTATTCACCTCCTAGGTCACATAGGCTGCAACAGCAGTTTGACTTGCTTCTGTCTCCTCTACTTGAAGATGGTTACATTGCAGCAACATTGTTTGTGGACTGTTTCGATTGCTACATTGGTGCATTCGAATGCTGCTGGCTACAATGTTTACTGTGCCGTTGATTAATAATAGGGACATGGGGTTCTAGAAGGCCACACCTACCTGCAATGTCGGGAGTCACCCAACACGAGCCGCCGGGTGGCCGGGGTCACCCACGTGGGGGTCAGGCGGTAGGGCTACACCTCGCGCGGTATATGCGCCTTTCCCGGTCTTACATGGCCATCACACCTGCTGTTCCAAGCGGGTCTGGTCGGGGGCTTCGATGGAGACGGACTGACAGTCGTCACGGTCGTTAGCCACGCGCCTAGTCCCCGTTTTGAATCCGAGGAAAGACGAGGGGAGATGAAGAAGATGAGGAAGAGGGAGGGGGGAAAGGAGATGCCAATTAAAATCCTGAAGACGTTCACCTTATTTCCAGCATCCACTTTTCCCCCTTTCGTGCATTAATATGGCAACCACGAGACACTTATTTAATCTCAATCGTCTCGTTGGAAAACTCAAGAAATGTGAATATCAGGAGACACGCAGGAAAGAGAGAGACGTCTCCGACTCCTTGAAGAAAACATTAAAATACAAGAAGGTTTTATATAGGCAGTGAAGCAAAATGGCGACTTTAATATGAAGGAGGAGTAAAAAAAAAAATCCTTGCAATGGCTGGAGCTAAAGGGAGTCACAAAAATATGTTTAGTGCAGTAATTTTCAACAGCTGCAAGCGAGTTGGTTAGAGTAAAAGAAAATGAACCAGAGGAAAAAAGGAATTAAAAGATTCGACCTCGGTCGCTTTCGGTGCAGTCTGCGGTTCCTTACCTCGGGATTATTTCGGGGTTTTATACGGAAATTATCTTCGCGGCCGTGTACAGTAATAGGCTACAGTAATGTGTGTTGAGTCATGCGCGTATCCACTCTTCCTTTGACAGCTGCAACTACAGTCTTCTGGCAACTTGCAAACTCTCGCGTTATTATTATTTTTATCGCGCAAATAATATTCGGGGTTTTTGCCTAATAAACCCGTTTTGTATCGATACCAAACTGACGGTTTGATGAGGCTCATCCGACGTAACGCCGTGTGGTCATGACGAAAAAGGGTTAGGATAAATTCTTAAAACCATCCTCACTAAACGTTTTAATCTGGTAATGTTAGGCTACTAAATTATCATCCGACCTTTATCGTTAATATTCAGGGAGTCATCTGCGCACAGCCTTAGATTGTCAATTGTCGTTGTGCTGTTTCGTCGATTTCATGCCAGTCCAAGGCAATGCAAATAATAGTCCACTCGTAGGCTATAGCAATCGAAACTTACATAGTGACGCTGGGGCAGAGTAGAATCGGCTATAGGCTACCTATTCTGCTCTATCAGAAACGGATCAATCGATGTAATATGGGATGTTAAATAGGTTGTTAGATGATGTAGACTATTATGGTTGGGCATTGCTGATCTGTCATTTTATTCCAACACAGTGAAGGCTAATGCAATGTCGAGAACCAAGGTCACTTGTTTTGAAAGTTTCTCTTATTTTGCCCACTAATGAATTATTATTATTGCTATTACTAAATCAGCAAGCTTCTGCAAGAGCAGCTAAATGTTCCCCATTATACTCTGATATGATATGTATAACACGTGGCCCTCACTCATGCAGCCAATGAATCATAGCCACTTACAGTGGGCTCACACAACTAGAGGAGACTCTCTCAGATGTGATTGGTGCCAGTCAGCATGACCTAATATTTTTTATAAGTGGAAATCATCAGAAACAATGACGTAAACCATGTACACTGGCTGTTCCCCTAAACCACCAGAAGAGGGCAGGGTGTACTCATTTTAGGGCCTGGCAACGTCAGAGACCAAGCAAGGTATAGTATATCAAATGTATCCTTCCTTTCGACCACTCTGAAGTAGTTACTGATGAGACATGACTGGACAGTGAAAGCAATATGGCGGTGCCTTTGCTTTCACTTGTCCAATTACATTAGATCAGTTATGTTAGGCCTACGTCAAGGAGGGAATGATTAAGGATGCAGTTTTAATTTCTTTAATCACATTTCCTTCTCTAAAATTATATATTTATATATGAATTCCTTCTCTGTTTCTCTTTGGCTGCGTTTAGACAGGCGGCCCAATTCAGAAAATATTTTTTAAACGAATTGGTGTTTTGCGAAAGTTCTGACGTGATTGGTCAAAAGATCAATTAGTGGAAAAAATAATATCAGAATTTGTCTGCCTGTGTGAATGCAGCCTTCCTCTCAGCTGATTGGAAATGGTTTGTAAGAGGGAAAGATAACATGACCAAAACCTGCCACCTTTTCACCTGGCATTCATCCATTGCAGTTGCATTAGAGCTTTACAGTGGGGAGCTACATTCAGATTCTCTCATTTGCTCCAAGATAATTATTAAAAACATTTTTCATCTACCCCTCACATGAAATGTTCATACATTAGATATCCAGTAGATGGAACTGTTGCCTCACTACTGGGTTCTGTAAGACTGAAATATAGTCGGCTACATTGTCATATGACCACTGGAAAACATGTGTCCTTATTGATGGCTGTCCACTGAGTAGGCCTAGTCGCCAGTTACTGAAAGTACCCTGGTACCTAGTTTTTAAATACTGTTTCAAAGTGCTGGGGTAGGATCTCGGTTTGCAGTTTGAGATAAACACATGGATGGTGTTTTCCATTAGAATATAGCAGAGGAGACAAAAAAATGACCTAATCTTTGCGGATTGAAGTGGCAAGAAAATGACCCCAGATGAGTATATTCCACAGACACATTAGGAGAAATCAGCAGGACTCAATCTCAAATAAATGGGGAGGGTTGACCCTGCTCATCAATCTTCTTCCTCTCTTACAAAATATTAGACCACAGGTTGATGGCAGTCAATAAATTCCTCAGAGCAACAGTACTATCCCAGTGTATGGAGCTACGTCCTACTGTTCCCCTGCTCTGTGTTCTAATGTAACCTAACTGAATGGTTATTGCAGGATCCTGGTTGACAGACCATGAATCCCTTACAGTGATTTACTCCTCTCTTTCTCTGCTGAGCAGGCACAAGCCTGGTTAATAGTTAATAAAACTGTCAGGTGGCCAACCTGGCAACTAGAGGGAAACTGTGTTCTACTCTGCATGTGGCGTCAAGCAATGAGGTTTCAAATGGATAATCGGTCCTTCTGTGTGACAGAGGCAGAAAGAGAAGTGAGAACGTGTTGTGTGATTAAAGAATAGCAACCATGAATTAGAAGCCACTGTTTAAGAAACACAGACCTCCAAACCTCCTTGGGCATCGCTAAGCTCATTTATATCTGAGGAGAGAGAGAGAGACAAATAAGAAAGGATGGAATAAGAAAGAGAGATAGGGAGAAAAAAGAACACATAAACTGAGGTTATAAACACTTAGAGTCCTTTCTCCCTAACTGCCTGCTCCACAGCTATACACTCTATCACCTCTACCTCTCCACCCATAATGAGACGTCACATAGCTGACAGGACCTGTTTACCATAGAACCATCCATATGATAAAGATTTACATGTAATTAGGCAGGGAGATGCTTGGTATCACCCAGTAATTGTCTCCTAGCAGTAAGCCAGACAGCCAGCGAGGCAGGATGGTGACAGGAGAAACTGCTTAGTATTCACTAACATGACTCAGCCAATGAGTGACAGGTGGGGGCGCAGGTGCAAGGTGCCAGACACGCTTCGTTTGGACAGGTGTGACGTCCTCCCTCCCTCTCCATCTCTGATTTTTCATTTCTCCCTCCCTCACTTCCTCTGTTTCTCATTTAAATGTTTCTGTCCATCCTGTTTTCTCTCTTTTCATCTCCATCTATTCCAATCCTTTTGTATATCTCTCTATTCTATCCATTTGTCCTCTACCACTCTCTCCTTCTCTTTTCTGTGTAAACATCTCTCCCTAGGGCACCAGACAACAGAACAGGGGCAGAAGGAGGAATAGAGAGAGACCTCACCAGACCGTTACCAGAGAAAGGAGAAGTGAAAATATAGGAATATTAAATAATGGCCATCTAATTGTCCTATCTAATTTGTCCTAGCCAACTGCCCCGACTTTCTTCAATAATGGTCTATCTCACCATAGACAGTGTGAAGCCAGTTGCAGAGAAAGAGAAAAACAGAGAGGAAGATAGAGGGAGAGGAAGATCAAGAAAGATAAAGGGAGCGGCAGATAGAGGGAGATAAGGAGAGACAGATCTACAAAGGTAGAGAGAAACAGGCAGAGCAAGAGTGAGAGAGAGTTAAAATAGAGTTAAAAGAGAGAGAGTTAAACGATAGTTAGAAGCGAGAGTTAGAAGAGATAGTTTTTTAAAAGAGCTAAGAGAGAGAGTAAGAGGAGATAGAGTTAAAAGAGAGAGAGTTGAGAGAGAGTTAAAAGAGATGAGAGAGTTAAGAGAGAGTTAAAATAGAGAGTTAAAAGAGAGAGTTAGAAAGAGAGTTAAAATACATAAGTTAAAAGAGAGAGTTAGAAGAGAGAGAGAGAGTTAAAATAGAGTGAGTTAGAAAGAGAGTTAAAAGACATAAGTTAAAAGAGAGAGTTAGAAGAGACAGTGTTCAGAGAGTTAAAGGAGAGTTAAGAGAGAGAGTTAAAAGAGATCAGAGTTAAAAGAGATGTCACGAATATTACCGAATGTTGACTCCCCTTCTTGTTCGGGTGGCGCTCGGCGGTCGTCGTCGCCGGTCTACTAGCTATCGCCGATCCGTTGTTCTGTGTTCGTTTAGTTTTGTCTAATTGGTAGCACCTGTTTCTAGTTTGGTTGTTAGGATAGGATTATATATAGTCTGTTCAGCCCGCTTCTGTTTCGTGCGGGCTTGTTCTCCTGTTTCCTTGTTTGAGTGTATTTTTGTTGGCATTTTGGGTTTCACGCTGTCCGTTTATATTTCTGTTCATTTGTGTTTCCATTTTTGTTCATGTTATGTTTTCAGGACATTAAAGTGTGTTGTTTTTCCCACATCCTTTGCTCTCTGCGCCTGACTCCACACCTCTTCACTCATTTACTCGTAACAGAAGCCCGCACCTTCCTATGGAGTCAGCAGGAGCAGCGACCACTCCTCTTCCCACTATGGAGGAGCGAGTTCAACATCACACGTCCATCCTCCATCGCCTAGGATCAGCAATAGAACAGATGATGGAGAGGATGGATCGTTGGGAGAGGAATGGTCTCCCTACTACCCTACCGACCCTCCTACCAGCAACTCTACCATCTCCCCCATCTGGATCCGGTTCCAGCGCTCTGCACATGACGCCTCCGAGGAATTACGATGGAGCAGCGACGGGGTGCCAGGGATTCCTGCTGCAATTAGACCTCTACCTGGCCAGCGTTCGGCCGGCTCCCTCGGAGGAGGAGAGAGTGTTGGTCCTCATCACATGCCTTACGGGTAGAGCCCTGGAGTGGGCTAATGCGGTCTGGAACGGGCCCGACTCGGCGAAGGACATCTACCCGGAGTTCATCCGCCGTTTCAGGGCCGTGTTCGATCACCCTCCAGAGGGTCGAGCGGCGGGGGAGAGATTGTTCCATCTTAGACAGGGGACGAGGAGCGCGCAGGACTTCGCGCTGGAGTTCCGGACCTTGGCTGCGGGAGCAGGGTGGAACGACAGGGCCCTGATAGACCATTACAGGTGTAGCCTGAGAGAGGACGTCCGTAGGGAGCTGGCCTGTCGGGATACTACACTTGGCCTGGATGGACTGATAGACCTGCCGATCCGGTTGGACCATCTGCTAGCTGCTCATGGACGTTCTGAAAGGGTCCTGTCAGTTCTACCTCCTGATCCTCCTGCCCCTATCCCGATGGAGCTAGGAGGGACCGCGTCAAGGGAGATCGGAGGAGGAAGCTCCTCCTGTACCAGTTGTGGCCGGAGAGGGCACACGTCTGGTCGGTGCTGGAGGAATTCATCTGGGAATCATGAGGGCAGGCAGAACACTCATCGGTCACCCCAGGTGAGTAAGCACCACACTCTCCCAGAGTTTCCTGTTGGTCACATGTTCCTATTAATTTGTTTCCTTAATTATTCTCCTTCTCTCCAGCATAAGGCACTGGTAGATTCAGGCGCAGCTGGAAACTTTATAGATCGCGGACTCGCTCAGAGGTTGAGGATTCCGTTAGTAAAAGTAGACCCCCCTTTTACCGTGCACTCTTTAGATAGTCGACCATTAGGGTCAGGGCTGGTGAAGAGAGCCACAATTTCGTTGGAGATGATTACGCAGGGGAATCACAAGGAGCTATTTAGTTTGTTCCTTATCGATTCACCTGCGTTTGTTGGGGATTCCCTGGCTAGCTATTCATAATCCTACGATTTCGTGGAAACAGGGAACTCTACAGGGGTGGTCTGATGAGTGTTCAGGCAGGTGTGTAGGGGTTTCCATCGGTGCTACAACGGTGGAGAGTCCAGACCAGGTTTCCACCGTGCGCATTCCAGCTGAGTATGACGATTTGGCTATCCTTTTCAGTAAAAAGAAAGCAACCCAATTACCACCCCATAGGCAGGGGGTTTGCGTGATAAATCTCCAGGTTAACGCTGCACTCCCCAGGAGTCATGTGTATCCTTTGTCCCAGGAGGAGAAGGTGGCTATGGAAACTTATATCACCGAGGCTCTGGGACAGGGGTACATTCGGCCCTCCATGTCACCTGTCTCTTCGAGTTTCTTTTTTGTGAAGAAAAAAGATGGTGGTTTGCGTCCGTGTATTGATTATAGAGGTTTAAATTCCATCACAGTGGGTTTTAGTTACCCACTACCTCTCATTGCTACGGTAGTGGAATCATTTCACAGAGCGCAGTTCTTCACTAAGCTGGATCTCAGGAGTGCTTATAATTTGGTACGTATTCGGGAGGGAGATGAGTGGAAAACTGCATTTAGCACTACGTCGGGCCATTATGAGTACCTCGTCATGCCATACGGTTTAAAGAATGCTCCAGCTACATTTCAATCCTTCGTGGATGAAATACTCAGAGACCTGCACGGACAGGGTGTAGTGGTGTATATTGACGATATTTTGATCTACTCCGTTACACGCACTGCGCATGTATCTCTTGTGCGCAAGGTTCTTAGACGACTGCTGGAGCATGACCTGTATGTGAAGGCGGAGAAATGTGAGTTTTCCAAACAATCAGTTTCCTTCCTGGGTTATCGCATTTCCAGCTCTGGTTTGGTAATGGAGGGTGACCGCGTTAAGGCCGTGCGTAATTGGCCGACTCCGACCACGGTAAAGGAGGTGCAGCGGTTCTTGGGATTTGCCAATTACTACCGGAGGTTTATCCGGGGTTTTGGTCAGGTAGCTGCCCCTATTACCTCACTGCTGAAGTGGGGGGGGCGGTGCGTTTGCAGTGGTCAGCAGAGGTGAACGGAGCTTTTCATAAGTTGAAGGCGATGTTTACTGAGGCGCCGGTGTTGGCACATCCGGACCCTTCTTTGGCGTTTATAGTAGAGGTGGACGCATCCGAGGCTGGGGTTGGAGCGGTGCTCTCACAGCGTTCGGGTGTGCCACCGAAGCTCCGCCCCTGTGCCTTTTTTCTAAGAAACTCGGGCCAGCGGAGCGGAATTATGATGTGGGGATAGGGAGTTGTTGGCTATGGTTAAGGCCCTGAAGGTGTGGAGACACTGGCTTGAGGGGCTAAGCACCCTTTCCTTATCTGGACTGACCATCGTAACCTGGAGTATATCCGATCAGCTAGGAGACTGAATCCTCGTCAGGCAAGGTGGGCCATGTTTTTCACCAGATTTCGTTTCACTATCTCGTATAGACCAGGTTCCCTCAACACTAAGGCTGACGCGCTGTCAAGACTCTATGACACTGAGGACAGGTCCATCGATCCTACTCCCATCATTCCGGCAGCTAAGCTGGTGGCACCGGTAGTATGGGATGTGGACGCGGACATCGAGCGGGCGCTAAGGGGGGAACCTGCGCCTCCACAGTGTCCGGAGGGTCGTAGGTACGTGCCGCTGGCTGTCCGTGATCAATTGATTCGATGGGCTCATTGTCTACCCTCGTCGGGTCACCCAGGTATTTATAGGACAGTGAGAGGTCTTGAGAGGAAGTACTGGTGGCCCACTTTGAGGAGGGATGTGCGATTCTATGTTTCCTCCTCTTCGGTGTGCGCCCAGAGTAAGGCTCCTAGACACCTGCCAAGAGGTCAATTACAACCTCTTCCCGTTCCACAACGGCCGTGGACCCATCTTTCGGTGGATTTTCTTACTGACCTCCCCCCCTCTCAGGGTAACACTACTATCCTGGTCGTTGTGGATCGGTTCTCTACGTCCTGCCATCTTATCCCATTGCCCGGTCTCCCTACCGCCCTACAGACTGCGGAAGCTCTTTTCACCCATGTCTTCCGGAACTACGGGGTGCCCGAGGATGTAGTTTCTGATCGGGGCCCCCAATTTATCTCCCGTGTTTGGAGGGCATTTATGGAACGTCTGGGGGTCTCGGTCAGCCTGACCTCAGGGTATCACCCGGAGAGTAATGGTCAGGTGGAGAGAGTTAACCAGGAGGTGGGTAGGTTTCTGCGGTCGTATTGCCAGGACCGGCCAGGGGAGTGGGCGAGATATATTCCCTGGGCAGAAATAGCCCAGAATTCACTAAGCCACTCCTCTACCAACATGTCACCATTTGAGTGCGTGTTGGGGTACCAGCCGGTCCTGGCACCGTGGCATCAGAGCCAGACTGAGGCTCCTGCGGTGGAGGAGTGGGTACAGCGCTCTAAGGAGACCTGGAGGGCGGTCCAAGAGTCATTACGCCAAGCGAGTATAAGGCAGAAGAAGAGCGCTGACCGTCACCGCAGTGAGGCCCCCGTGTTTGCACCTGGGGACAGGGTATGGCTCTCGACCCGAAACCTGCCTCTCCGCTTGCCCTGCCGGAAGCTGGGTCCGCAGTGTATAGGGCCATTTAAAGTCCTGAGGAGAAATAATGAGGTTTGTTATCGATTATTACTTCCTTCGTATTATCGTATTAACCCCTCATTTCATGTGTCTCTTCTCAGGCCGGTGGTAGCTGGTCCCATGCAGGAAGATGAGGTACCGGAGGTTCCTCCGCCCCCTCTGGACATCGAGGGGTCCCCGGCGTACACGATACGAGCTATTCTGGACTCGAGACGCCGGGTGAGAGGCTTGCAGTACCTCGTTGACTGGGAGGGGTACGGTCCGGAGGAGAGGTGCTGGGTTCCGGTGAGGGATATTCTAGACCCATCTATGTTGAGTGAATTCCATCGCCTCCGTCCGGATCGCCCAGCGCCCTCGGCCTCCGGGCGTCCCCGAGGCGGCGTCGGCGCGCTGCGGGAGCTGCGCGTCAGGAGGGGTACTGTCACGAATATTACCGAAGGTGACTCCCCTTCTTGTTCGGGTGGCGCTCGGCGGTCGTCGTCGCCGGTCTACTAGCTATCGCCGATCCGTTGTTCTGTGTTCGTTTAGTTTTGTCTAATTGGTAGCACCTGTTTCTAGTTTGGTTGTTAGGATAGGATTATATATAGTCTGTTCAGCCCGCTTCTGTTTCGTGCGGGCTTGTTCTCCTGTTTCCTTGTTTGAGTGTATTTTTGTTGGCATTTTGGGTTTCACGCTGTCCGTTTATATTTCTGTTCATTTGTGTTTCCACTTTTGTTCATGTTATGTTTCCAGGACATTAAAGCGTGTTGTTTTTCCCACATCCTTTGCTCTCTGCGCCTGACTCCACACCTCTTCACTCATTTACTCGTAACAAGAGAGAGTTAGAAGAGATAAGAGTTAAAAAGAGATCTGAGAGAGAGTAAGAAGAGATAGAGTTAAAATATAGAGTTAAAAGAAAGAGTTATAAGAGAATGAGAGTTAAAAGGGAGAGTTAGAAGAGATAAGAGTTCAAAGAGAGAGTTAGAAGAGATAAGAGTTAAAAGAGAGAGTTAGAAGAGATAAGAGTTCAAAGAGAGAGTTAGAAGAGATAAGAGTTAAAAGAGAGAGTTAGAAGAGATAAGAGTTAAAAGAGAGAGTTAGAAGAGATAAGAGTTCAAAGAGAGAGTTAGAAGAGATAAGAGTTAAAAGAGAGAGTTAGAAGAGATAAGAGTTAAAAGAGAGCTAAGAGAGAGAGTAAGAAGAGAGAGTTAAAATAGAGAGTTAAAAGAAAGAGTTAGAAGAAATATAGTTGAGAGAGTTAAAAGAGAGAGTTAAAAAAGATAGAGAATTAAAAGAGAGTGAGAATTAAAAGAGAGAGTTAGAAGAGATGAGAGTTAGAAGAGATAAGAGTTTAAAAAAGAGAGCTAAGAGAGAGAGTAAGAAGAGAGAGAGATTTTAAAAAATAGAGAATTAAAAGATAGAGTTAAAAGAGATAGTTAGAAGGAGGGTTAAAAGAGAGAGTTAGAAGAGGTAAGAGTTAAAAGAGAGAGTTAATAACACAACTCAGGAGTATTTATTCTCTAAGTGCCCTGTCTCTCCAGCAGAAACAACACTTTAATAACACAATTCAGGAGTATTTATTCTCTAAGTGCCCTGTCTCTCCAGCAGAAACAACACTTTAATAACACAACTCAGGAGTATTTATTCTCTAAGTGCCCTGTCTCTCCAGCAGAAACAACACTTTAATAACACAATTCAGGAGTATTTATTCTCTAAGTGCCCTGTCTCTCCAGCAGAAACAACACTTTAATAACACAATTATTTATTCTCAGTGAGCAGAAACAACACTTATTCAGGAGTATTTACTAAGTGAAACAACACTCCTGTCTCTCCAGCAGAAACAACACTTTAATAACACAACTCAGGAGTATTTATTCTCTAAGTGCCCTGTCTCTCCAGCAGAAACAACACTTTAATAACACAACTCAGGAGTATTTATTCTCTAAGTGTCCTGTCTCTCCAGCAGAAACAACACTTTAATAACACAACTCAGGAGTATTTATTCTCTAAGTGCCCTGTCTCTCCAGCAGAAACAACACTTTAATAACACAACTCAGGAGTATTTACTCTCTAAGTGCCCTGTCTCTCCAGCAGAAACAACACTTTAATAACACAACTCAGGAGTATTTACTCTCTAAGTGCCCTGTCTCTCCAGCAGAAACAACACTTTAATAACACAATTCAGGAGTATTTATTCTCTAAGTGCCCTGTCTCTCCAGCAGAAACAACACTTTAATAACACAACTCAGGAGTATTTATTTATTCACAACTCTAAGTGCCCTGTCTCTCCAGCAGAAACAACACTTTAATAACAACACAACACAACTCAGGAGTATTTACTCTCTAAGTGTCCTGTCTCTCCAGCAGAAACAACACTTTAATAACACAACTCAGGAGTATTTATTCTGAGTATTTACTCTCTAAGTGCCCTGTCTCTCCAGCAGAAACAACACTTTAATAACACAACTCAGGAGTATTTATTCTCTAAGTGCCCTGTCTCTCCAGCAGAAACAACACTTTAATAACACAACTCAGGAGTATTTATTCTCTAAGTGCCCTGTCTCTCCAGCAGAAACAACACTTTAATAACACAACTCAGGAGTATTTATTCTCTCCAGCAGAAACAACACTCACAACTCAGGAGTGTCCTGTCTCTCCAGCAGAAACTCTAAGTGTCCTGTCTCTCCAGCAGAAACAACACTTTAATAACACAAATAACACAACAGGAGTATTTATTCTCTAAGTGCCCTGTCTCTCCAGCAGAAACAACACTTTAATAACACAATTCAGGTCTCTCCAGCAGAAACAACACTTTAATTTATTCTCTAAGTGCCCTGTCTCTCCAGCAGAAACAACACTTTAATAACACAACTCAGGAGTATTTATTCTCTAAGTGCCCTGTCTCTCCAGCAGAAACAACACTTTAATAACACAACTCAGGAGTATTTATTCTCTAAGTGCCCTGTCTCTCCAGCAGAAACAACACTTTAATAACACAACTCAGGAGTATTTATTCTCTAAGTGTCCTGTCTCTCCAGCAGAAACAACACTTTAATAACACAACTCAGGAGTATTTATTCTCTAAGTGCCCTGTCTCTCCAGCAGAAACAACACTTTAATAACACAATTCAGGAGTATTTATTCTCTAAGTGTCCTGTCTCTCCAGCAGAAACAACACTTTAATAACACAATTCAGGAGTATTTATTCTCTAAGTGTCCTGTCTCTCCAGCAGAAACAACACTTTAATAACACAACTCAGGAGTATTTATTCTCTCAGTGCCCTGTCTCTCCACCAGAAACAACAGTAGGATTTTCCCCAAATTTTTACCTAAAATAACATACCCAAATCTAACTTCCTGTAGCTCATGACCTGATGCAAGGATATGCATATTCTTGATACCATTTGAAAGGAAACACTTTGAAGTTTGTGGAAATGTGAAGGGAATGTAGGAGAATATAACACATTAGATCTGGTAAAAGATAATGCAAAGAAAAAAAACATGCATTTTGTTGGTATTTTTTTGTACCATAATCTTTGAAATGCAAGAGAAAGGCCATATTCCAGCTCAGTTTCAATTGAGATTTTGGCCTCTAAATGGCAGCAGTGTATGTGCAAAGATTTAGACTAATCCAATGAACCATTGCATTTATGTTCAAAATTTTGTATCAAGACTCACCAAATGTGCCTAATTGATTTATTAATGCATTTTCAAGTTCATAAATGTGCACTCTCCTCAAACAATAACATGGTATTATTTCACTGTAATAGCTACTGTAAATTGGACAGTGCAGTTTGATTAACAAGAATTTATGTTTTCTGCCCATATCAGATATGTCTATGTCCTGGGAAATGTTCTTGTTACATACAACCTCGGGCTAATCGCATTAGCCTACGTTAGCTCAACCGGCCTGCGGGGGACCCACCGATCCTTTAGTTAAAAGAGAGAAAGTGTAGAAGGTAAAGTAGAGAGGTTAGGAGGCAGAGTCCTGCGGTCACGACCAAAGCAGTTTATCTGAGAGTGCTGTTGTGGTTTAGGGAAGAGGACTGCAGAAGTGAATCTGTTTCGCTCTGCTTCAACAAAAGCAGGACTGCACTCAATTGAGGTCGGGCCTGGGGAGAAGAGAGAGGGATGTGTGAGTGTGTGTTTGGCGGAGAACAAGGACCAGGGAGAGATTAGAACAGAGCATAGAGACACAAAGATCATTGAGGGGGAGAGTATTAATTAACCAGCTTCCCTGCACCAATCCCTAACACAGACAGCCACAGCTGCACCAAAAACAGAGAGAAAGTGTGTGTGTTACACTACCTGTGATAGCATGGTGGGAGAAGGCTACGTCAGATAGTTGTGTGTTTCTTCAGCCACTTACAGACGTCTTATTCGGTCCACAGCACCAATGGTTGAGAGAAGGCGTGTATATGTGAAGGTATGTGTAACTGCAATTGCGTGACTGTTATATTATGATAAGCAACATACATCTCATGAATATGCATTACTTTATTTAAAAAAGCCAAGATTCTCCATATTCCATATATCTTCTTCACATCTGTACAGCAAGTAAATAATCATATCTTTAAAAAGCTTTTCCTTAACATATTGAAAACAAACAACCCCATCCTTGATCTGAAAAAGTAAACAAACAAATAATAGAAGTGTCTGTACACATCTACAAATGTATAACAGTGTATTTTCCACTTAACAGTCAAGTTGTTTCCTCATTCAGACAGTCCTTGTCAACTGAAGGGAGGGATAAAGGGAGGGATAGAGGGAGGGGTAGAGGGATGGATAGAGGGAGGGGTAGAGGGATGGATAGAGGGAGGGGTAGAGGGAGGGATTGAGGGAGGGGTAGAGGGAGGGATAGAGGGAGGGGTAGAGGGAGGGATAGAGGGAGGGGTAGAGGGAGGGATAGTAGGAGGGATAGAGGGAGGGATAGAGGGAGGGATAGAGAGAGGGATAGAGGGAGGGGTAGAGGGAGGGATAGAGGGAGGGGTAGAGGGAGGGATAGAGGGAGGGGGATTGAGGGAGGGGTAGAGGGAGGGATAGAGGAAGGGATAGAGGGAGGGGTAGAGGGATGGATAGAGAGGGATAGAGGGAGGGGTAGAGGGAGGGATAGAGGAAGGGATAGAGGAAGGGGTAGAGGGAGGGGTAGAGGGATGTATAGAGAGGGATAGAGGGAGGGGTAGAGGGAGGGATAGAGATAGGGATAGAGGAAGGGTTAGAGGGAGGGGTAGAGGGAGGGATAGAGATAGGGAGGGATAGAGAGAGGGGTAGAGGAAGGGATAGAGGGAGGGATTGAGGGAGGGGTAGAGGGAGGGGTAGAGGGATGGATAGAGAGGGATAGAGGGAGGGGTAGAGGGAGGGGTAGAGGGAGGGATAGAGGGATGGGATAGAGAGGGATAGAGGGAGGGGTGAGGGATGGATAGAGGGGATAGGGGGATAGAGGAGGGATAGAGGGAGGGGTAGAGGGAGGGATAGAGGAAGGGATAGAGGGAGGGGTAGAGGGAGGGGTAGAGGGATGGATAGAGAGGGATAGAGGGAGGGGTAGAGGGAGGGATAGAGTAAGGGATAGAGGGAGGGGTAGAGGGAGGGGTAGAGGGATGGATAGAGAGGGATAGAGGGAGGGGTAGTGGGAGGGATAGAGATAGGGATAGAGGAAGGGTTAGAGGGAGGGGTAGAGGGAGGGATAGAGATAGGGAGGGATAGAGAGAGGGATAGAGGAAGGGATAGAGGGAGGGATTGAGGGAGGGGTAGAGGGAGGGATAGAGATAGGGAGGGATAGAGAGAGGGATAGAGGAAGGGATAGAGGGAGGGATTGAGGGAGGGGTAGAGGGAGGAATTGAGGGAGGGATTGAGGGCGGGATAGAGATAGGGATAGAGGGCGGGAAGGGAGGAAAGGATGCGAGCCTTCCCACTGGTTACAGATGTCAATTCAACGTCTATTCCACGTTGGTTCAAAGTAATTTAATTGAAATGACATGGAAACAACGTTGATTCAAACCGTGTGTGCCCATTGGGTAGCCTGTTCCCCAGAATAGTTCTATGCTCAACCATAGAAGGCCTGCTCCCCTTCACCATCAATTCTGAAAAGTTAACCTTAATTTTCGTAATGAAACAAAAACACATACTGTACATGTAACTGTCGAAATACAGGAAACGCCAAAATAAAGTGTCAAATAGAGCGTTGGGAATTAATGGGTCAAAAAACATTGACATTCATCCAATTACGTCAAATCTCAAAGTGAAAGTGTGAGATGATGCATGGTTGGGGCATCACCAGCCACCAGAATAGCTTCAATGTGCCTTGGCATAGATTGTCTGGAACTCTAGTAGAGGGAGGTGACACCATTCTTCCAGGAGAAATTTGTTTTTTTGTTGATGGTGGAAAACACTTTCTCAGGCACCGCTCCAGAAACTACCACAAGTGTTCAATTGGGTTGAGATCTGGTGACTGACACACACACATGCACGCACACACACACACGGACACACACACGAACACACACATTTTAAACCCCCTATGCTCATTAGAGACTCACTGAGATCTTTCCTTCTAGCCATGGTAGCCGAAGTTACGGTCAACTGGGGATTTGTATACATGACACCTAAGCATGATGAGATGTTAATTGCTCAATTAACTCAGGAACCACACCTTTGTGGAAGCACCTGCTTTCAATATACTTTGTATCTCTCATTTACTCAATCATTTCCTTCATTTAGTCAGTTACCTGTATATTGGCCTATGTTGCTTTCTTCAGAGGATCTTTATTTACGGTCATGCTGAGTATGTGATTTCTGGTACGTTTATGAAGCACAGTAAAGGTGGATTCACAGTGTGACAGTAATAGCAGGCAGCTGGTCTGGTTCCTCTCAATAATCTCTGTAATATGTATAGCTATCAAAGAGAGACATGGTGTAGGGTGGAGGTGCATCACTTCAGTCCTCCAGGGCGAACAGGATACACCATATGCTCCCTTTCAATGACAAGTTGATTCCTTGGGCTACCAGGTGTGTGGAATCAGTAGACAATCAGTTACACTAACTGATCAATGAGAGAGAGAGAGAGAGAGAGAAAGAGAGAGAGAGAAAGAGAGAAAGAGAGAGAGAGAAAGAGAGAGAGAGACCAGCAGGATAGGAGCCCTCGAGAACTGGAGTTGTGCACTTGTGGTGTTATGGGAAACAAACAAAAATGGATTATTTTTTACACAATGGAGATGTAACTACAGTATACTTATACTGCATCATGGGAGATGTAGGCATTTGACTCATACTAGTAGAATATAACCATTGCTTTTGACCAGCTACATCTCTGATTATTGCTTTATCAAATACAGCTAGGGCAGAAACAATCACAGCAAACATCTGTCATAGCATGACCTATCAAAATCCTCTGTTTATAAAATGCTAAACGTATAGGTCTACATTATATTCAGGTCTACAGCTTATGTTCCTCTAGAACGTTCAAATAATATACAGGACCAGTCAAATGTTTGGATACACCAACTCATTCAAGGGTTTTTCTTTATTTTTACTATTTTCTACATTGTAGAATAATAGTGAAGACATCACCACTATGAAATAATACATGGAATCATGTTGTAACCAAAAAAGTGTCAAACAAATCAAAATATATTTTATATTTGAGATTCTTCAAAGTAGCCACCCATTGCCTTGATGACAACTTTACACACTCTTGGCATTCTCTCATCCAGCTTCATGAGGTATTTACCTAGAAAGCATTTCAATTAACAGGTTTGCCTTGTTAAAAGTACATTTGTGGAATTTCTTTTGTTAATGCGTTTGATCCAGTCAGTTGTGTTGTGACAAGGTAGGGGGGTATACAGAAGATAGCCCTATTCGGTAAAAGATCAAATCCATATTATGGCAAGAACAGCTCAAATAAGCAAAGAGAAAAGACAATCCATCATTACTTTAAGACTTGACGGTCTGTTAGTCCAGAACATTTCAATAACTTTGAACATTTCTTCAAGTTTCGCAAAAACCATGAAGCGCTATGATGAAACAGGCTCTCATGAGGACCGCCACAGGAAAGACCCAGAGTTACCTCTGCTGCAGAGGATAAGTTCATTAGAGTTAACTGCACCTCAGCTTACAGCCCAAATAACCACTGTGTCTTTGTGAGACACAGAGCAGGTGAATGGAGGATCTCTGCATGTGTGGTTTCCACCGTGAAGTATGGAGGAGGAGGTGTGATGGTGTGGGGGGCTTTGCTGGTGACATTGTCAGTGATTTATTTTGAATTCAAGGCACATTTAACCAGCATGGCTACCACAGCATTCTGCAGAGATATACCATCCCATCTGGTTTGCACTTAGTGGGACTATAATTTGTTTTCAATAGGACAATACCCAACACACCTCCAGGCCGTAAAGGGCTATTTGACCAAGAAGGAGGGTGATGGAGTGCTGTATCAGATGACCTGGCCTCCACAATCACCCAACCTCAACCCAATTGAGATGGTTTGGGATGAGTTGGACCGCAGAGTGACAGGAAAACAGCCAACAGGTGCTCAGCATATGTGAGAACTCCTTCAAGACTGTTGGAAAAGCATTCATCATGAAGCTGGTTGAAAGAATGCCAAGGGTGTTTAAAGCTGTCATTAAGGAAAAGAGTGGCTACTTTCAAGAAACCAAATTAGAAAATATATTTAGATTTGTTTAACACTTTGTTGGTTTCTACATTTTTCCATGTGTCATTTCATAGTGGTGATGTCTTCACAAATATTCTACAATGTAGAAATAGTAAAAATAAAGAAAAACCCTTGAATGAGTCGGTGTATCCCAACTCTTGACTGGTACTGTGTATGTTTGTCATAGACATGGTTCATTTACAGTACAAACACATGATTTGGGGGGTGACATTCTGTACATTGTGAAGACAAGGCTTTATAAAAGAGATTAAAGGAAGAGAATGTGCTATGGGGAGAGGGTGCTAATGAAGGCAAGAGTGTATATACTTTATACTGTATGAATTAGATCTATCAAAACTATAAATACATATTCCAAAATGAAAATCCTGAGAGGAAAAGATACATTGTGAACAGTCGGGTTGTGATGTGAGTATGATACAGAGACATTGACATTCAGTAGTTTGCTGCATTTGCTTTCCACCAACCTTGGAGTAATGCACCCACCATAATGAACTACAGTAATTGATCAGTAACAATACTCCTCTCTACACCCCAAAACAAAACAATTAACCAAAAAGGGGGGAATCTGTTGTAGTTAAGATCTAATTTGTCTACATTGTCAATATCCTTTCAAACATTTATATCTATGTTACAGTGTGTGCCCTTGTATTCAGCACCTCTCTCTCTCTCTCTCTCTCTCTCTCTCTCTCTCTCTCTCTCTCTCTCTCTCTCTCTCTCTCTCTCTCTCTCTCTCTCTCTCTCTCTCTCTCTCTCTCTCTCTCTGTCTCTGTCTCTGTCTCTCTCTCTCTCTCTCTCTCTCTCTCTCTCTCTCTCTCTCTCTCTCTCTCTCTCTCTCTCTCTCTCTCTCTCTCTGTCTCTCTGTCTCTCTCTCTCTCTCTCTCTCTCTCTCTCTCTCTCTCTCTCTCTCTCTCTCTCTCTCTCTCTCTCTCTCTCTCTCTGTCTCTCTCTCTCTCTCTCTCTCTCTCTCTCTCTCTCTCTCTCTCTCTCTCTCTCTCTCTCTCTCTCTCTCTCTCTCTCTCTCTCTCTCTCTCTCTCTCTCTCATCATTTAAACCAGTTTGGCCTTGTTGAATGGGAAACCTCCTTTAGTGTGTTTGGCATGTAGTCTAAAGGCTCCTCTTCTCTCTTCTTTTCTGTCCTCTCTCCCCTCCTTTCTTCCCTCCTCTCACAGCCCTACTCTGCGTTCACATATCTGGAGTGAGCAGGTCCTTCCATGGCTACTGGAAATAGCAGAGGAGAGTGAGGGCTGCCAAACGGACGGAGGGATGAGCTAAGAGATGTTTCCAAAGGAGGCTGCAGGGAGAGGGAGAGGAGAGACAGAGAGAAAGAGAGAGATATGAATACAAGGAAAACAGTGGGGTTGGGAGTTGGATTGGCATCACTGTCTTTCACACCATAATGCTCAACTCCAACAACACACACACACACACACACACACACACACACACACACACACACACACACACACACACACACACACACACACACACACACACACACACACACACACACACACACACACACACACACACACACACACACACACACGCACACACATACTGAGCCATGCAGATCAACTGCCTCTGTCTGCCCTCTCTTCAAACCCTGTCTTATCTGTCAACAACCCAGTTGCATTAAGAATGATTTCTGAACCATCAGTCTGTAGAGTGAAACCTCTGGTTCACATTCTCTCTATGCCTTAAACTCTTCTCATATGAAAGTCATTGACGTCTATGACCCATAAACTTGACCGATTGGTTTCTGTGATTACACTTTTGCACCAGCCTCAAATGACAACAAACTATATTTTTACAATGGAAGAATAAAAAAGAAAAAGGAGACATTTGGCATGTGAGTTATCACTGTCTCTAACACACAGGCAGATCTCACATGATATTGGAGAGAATCAGACCCTGAGACAAAGAGAGGGGGAGAGAAGGAGTTAGCAGGTGGAGAAAGAAAGGCAGATGGGATTCAAGGGAGCTTGAGATTTGTTCAGGTAAAGGGGGTCTATCTCTTAGATGTAGATATTCTAAGAGGAGATGAGGACTAAGGGGTTCCTGAGAAAATTTGTGTTTGGGTAAAAATGTCATGTTCCTTTTTATTTCTGAGCCTGTCATGCTTTCTGCCCCAGTGAGTTCACATCGAGCGGACAGACAGACAAACAGACAGACAGACAGACAAACAGACAGACAAACAGCGCATGAACAGAACTCTCTCCACCAGGACACGAAACAACAGAAAATCAAAAGGAACGTTGCAACCTAGCGACAAGGTTACCCCAGCGACGTCCCATGGCAACTGAGGCGTTGCTGACAACATTTCAGGGAGGGGGGATGACGGCATTCAATTTTTTCTGCTAATTACCGCATTATGGAGCAGATGGCTTGTTCCACGCAAGCAACGCTCATACACACACGTACACACACGTACACACACACACGCACACACACACACACACACACACACGCACGCACGCACGCACGCACGCACGCACACACACACACACACACACACACACACACACACACACACACACACACACACACACACACACACACACACACACACACACACACACACACACACACACACACACACACACACACACACACACACACACACACACACACACACACACACACACACACACACTTCACAGGAAATAGGACATGTTGACAGAAGGAAGGGACAGAGAGCGTACTATATACATAAACTGCATACTATGTACTCATCGTTGCATACTGTTTAGCATGTATAGATAGTTTAGTGAAAAGTATGCAGTATGCCATGGCCGCAACGCAGTAGTAGTTCCTGAATGGCTGAGTAGGTGGGGCGTGGCCGAGTGCGGAATAATTTTTCCAAATTCAACAGACATGCATCGCATTAACCAGCCTCATTTCCAATTTCTTTAAACTCTGAGTAGAATAGGAATGGAGTTATAGTCCTACTGAGGCTGGTTATTGGCAGACTATTACATTTGACCTATACCTATTTAAAAGGGACTGAAGACATAAACAGACAATAATGTATTTATTAGTGAAACCAAAGTGCTATAACATATATATACATTGAATCAAATAGCCTTGTACACACACCAAAACGTTTCAAACTAAAGCACTGATTGTCACGAATATTACCGAAGGTGACTCCCCTTCTTGTTCGGGTGGCGCTCGGCGGTCGTCGTCGCCGGTTGACTAGCTATCACCGATCCGTTGTTCTGTGTTCCTTTGGTTTTGTCTGATTGGTATCACCTGTTTCTTGTTTGGTTGTTAGGGTGGGGTTATATAAGTTTGTTCAGCCCGCTTCTGTTTCGTGCGGGCTTGTTCGTCTGTTCTGTGATTGAGTGTATTTTGTTTGCATTTTGGGTTCGCGCTGTCCGTTTATATTTCTGATCATTTGTTTTCCTACTTTTGTTCATGTTATTTTTACTGGACATTACAGCGTGTTTTTTCCCACATCTTTTGCTCTCTGCGCCTGACTCCACACCTCTTCAGTCATTTATCGTAACAGAAGCCCGCACCACGATATGGAGTCAGCAGGAGCAGCGACCACTCCTCTTCCCACGATGGAGGGGAGAGTCCTTCATCACACGTCCATCCTCCATCGCCTAGGATCAGCGATGGATCAAATGATGGAGAGGATGGATCGTTGGGAGAGGAATGGTTTCCCTACTACCCCACCGACCCTCCCACCAGCAACTCTACCATCTCCCCCATCTGGATCCGGTCCCAGCGCTCTGCGCATTACGCCTCCGAGGGAGTACGATGGAGCAGCGATGGGGTGCCAGGGATTCCTGCTTCAACTAGACATCTACCTACCGTTCGGCCGGCTCCCTCGGACGAGGAGAGCGTGTGTGTTCTCATCACCATCACCTGCCTTACGGGTAGAGCCCTGGAGTGGGCTAATGCGGTCTGGAACGGGCCCGACTCAGCCAAGGGCAATTACCCGGAGTTTACCCACCGTTTCAGGGCCGTGTTCGTTGTTCCATCTCAGACAGGGGACGATGAGCCCGCAGGACTTCGCGCTGGAGTTCCGGACCTTGGCCGCTGGAGCAGGGTGGAACGACAGGGCCCTGATAGATCATTACAGGTGTAGCCTGAGAGAGGACGTCCGCAGGGAGCTGGCCTGTCGGGACACTACACTTAGCCTGGATGGACTGATAGACCTGTCGATCCGGTTGGACCATCTGATAGCTGCTCGCGGACGTTCTGAAAGGGTCCTGTCAGTTCTACCTCCTGACCCTCCTGCTCCCATCCCGATGGAGCTAGGAGGGACCGCGTCTAGGGAGATCGGAGGAGGAAACTCCTCCTGTACCAGTTGTGGCCGGAGAGGGCACACGTCTGATCGGTGCTGGAGGAATTCACCTGGGAATCGAGAAGGCAGGCAGAACACTTCTCGGTCACCCCAGGTGAGTAAGCACCACACTCTCCCAGAGTTTCCTGTTGGTCACATGTTCTTATTAATTTGTTTCCTTAATTATTATCCTTCTCTCCAGCATAAGGCACTGGTAGATTCAGGCGCAGCTGGAAACTTTATAGATCGCGGACTCGCTCAGAGGTTGAGGATTCCGTTAGTAAAATTAGACCCCTCTTTTCCCGTGCACTCTTTAGATAGTCGACCATTAGGGTCAGGGCTGGTGAGGAAAGCCACAATTTCGTTGGAGATGATTACGCAGGGGAATCACAAGGAGCTAATTAGTTTGTTCCTTATCGATTCACCTGCGTTTCCAGTGGTGCTGGGGATTCCCTGGCTAGCTATTCATAATCCTACGATTTCGTGGAAACAGGGAACTCTCCAGGGGTGGTCTGATGAGTGTTCAGGCAGGTGTGTAGGGGTTTCCATCGGTGCGACAACGGTGGAGAGTCCAGACCAGGTTTCCACCGTGCGCATTCCAGCTGAGTATGACGATTTGGCTATCGCTTTCAGTAAAAAGAAGGCAACCTAATTACCACCCCATAGGCAGGGGGTTTGCGTGATAAACCTCCAGGGTAACGCTGCACTCCCCAGGAGTCATGTGTATCCTTTGTCCCAGGAGGAGACGGTGGCTATGGAAACATATATCACCGAGGCTCTGGGACAGGGGTACATTCGGCCCTCCATGTCACCTGTCTCTTCGAGTTTCTTTTTTGTGAAGAAAAAGGATGGTGGTTTGCGTCCGTGTATTGATTATAGAGGTCTAAATTCCATCACGGTGGGTTTTAGTTACCCACTACCTCTCATTGCTACGGCAGTGGAATCATTTCACAGAGCGCAGTTCTTCACTAAACTGGATCTCAGGAGTGCTTATAATCTGGTGCGTATTCGGGAGGGAGATGAGTGGAAAATTGCATTTAGCACTACTTCTGGCCATTATGAGTACCTCGTCATGCCATACGGTTTAAAGAATGCTCCAGCTACATTTCAATCCTCATCAGAGACCTGCACGGACAGGGTGTAGTGGTGTATATTGAAGATATTTTGATCTACTCCGCTACACGCACTGCGCATGTGTCTCTGGTGCGCAAGGTTCTTAGACGACTGCTGGAGCATGACCTGTATGTGAAGGCGGAGAAATGTGAGTTTTCCAAACGATCAGTTTCCTTCCTGGGTTATCGCATTTCCAGCTCTGGGTTGGTAATGGAAGGTGACCGCGTAAAGGCCGTGCGTAATTGGCCGACTCCGACCATGGTAAAGGAGGTGCAGCGGTTCTTAGGGTTTGCCAATTACTACCGGAGGTTTATCCGGGGTTGTGGTCAGGTAGCTGCCACTATTACCTCACTGCTGAAGGGGGGGCCGGTGCGTTTGCAGTGGTCAGCAGAGGCGGACTGAGCTTTTCATAGGTTGAAGGCGATGTTCACTTAGGCGCCGGTGTTGGCGCATCCGGACCCTTCTTTGGCGTTTATAGTAGAGGTGCACGCATCCGAGGCTGGGGTTGGAGCGATGCTCTCACAGCGTTCGGGTGCGTCACCGAAGCTCCGCCCCTGTGCCTTTTTTTCGAAGAAACTCTGGCCAGCGGAGCGGAATTATGATGTGGGGGATAGGGAGTTGTTGGCTATGGTTATGGCTCTGAAGGTGTGGAGACACTGGCTTGAGGGGGCTAAGCACCCTTTCCTCATCTGGACTGACCACCGTAACCTGGAGTATATCCGATCAGCTAGGAGACGGAATCCTCGTCAGGCAAGGTGGGCCATGTATTTCACCAGATTTCGTTTTACGATCTCGTATAGACCAGGTTCCCTCAACACTAAGGCCGACGCGCTGTCAAGACTCTATGACACTGAGGACAGGTCCATCGATCCTACTCCCATCATTCTGGCAGCTAAGCTGGTGGCACCAGTAGTATGGGATGTGGACGCGGACATCGAGCGGGCGCTAAGGGAGGAACCTGCGCCTCCACAGTGTCCAGAGGGTCGTAGGTACGTGCCGCTCGCTGTTCGTGAACAATTGATTCGATGGGCTCATTGTCTACCCTCGTCGCGTCACCCAGGTATTTTTAGGACAGTGCGAGGTCTTCAGAGGAAGTACTGGTGGCCCACTTTGGTGAGGGATGTGCGATTCTATGTCTCCTCCTGTTCGGTGTGCGCCCAGAGTAAGGCTCCTAGACACCTGCCACGAGGTAAATTACAACCTCTTCCCGTTCCACAACGGCCGTGGACCCATCTATCGGTGGATTTTCTTACTGACCTTCCCCCCTCTCAGGGTAACACAACGATCCTGGTCGTTGTGGAACGGTTCTCTAAGTCCTGCCGTCTTATCCCATTGCCTGGTCTCCCTACGGCCCTACAGACTGCGGAAGCTCTTTTCACCCATGTCTTCCGGCACTATGGGGTGCCCGAGTATATAGTTTCTGATCGGGGCCCCCAGTTTATCTCCCATGTATGGAGGGCATTTATGGAACGTCTGGGGGTCTCGGTCAGCCTGACCTCAGGGTACCACCCGGAGAGTAATGGGCAGGTGGAGAGAGTGAACCAGGAAGTGGGTAGGTTTCTGCGGTCGTATTGCCAGGACCGGCCAGGGGAGTGGGCGAGATATATTCCCTGGGCCCAGAAATGGCCCAGAACTCACTAAGCCACTCCTCTACCAACATGTCACCATTTGAGTGCGTGCTGGGGTACCAGCCAGTCCTGGCACCGTGGCATCAGAGCCAGACTGAGGCTCCCGCGGTGGAGGAGTGGGTGCAGCGCTCTAAGGAGACCTGGAGGGCTGTCCAAGAGTCATTACGCCAAGCTAGTGTAAGGCAGAAGAAGAGCGCTGACCGTCACCTCAGTGAGGCCCCTGTGTTTGCACCTGGGGACAGGGTCTGGCTCTCAACCCGAAGCCTGCCCCTCCGCTTGCCCTGCCGGAAGCTGGGTCCGCAGTGGATAGGGCCATTTAAAGTCCTGAGGAGAATAAACGAGGTTTGTTATCGATTATTATTTCCTTCGTATTATCGTATTAACCCCTCGTTTCATGTGTCTCTTCTCAGGCCTGTGGTAGCTGGTCCCATGCAGGAAGGTGAGGTTCCGGAAGTTCCTCCGCCCCCTCTGGACATCGGGGGGTCCCCGGCGTACACGATACGAGCTATTCTGGACTCGAGACGCCGGGTGAGGGGCTTGCAGTACCTCGTTGACTGGGAGGGGTATGGTCCGGAGGAGAGGTGCTGGGTTTCGGTGGGGGATATTCTAGATCCATCTATGTTGAGAGAGTTCCATCGTCTCCGTCCGGATCGCCCGGCGCCTCGGCCCCCGGGTCGTCCCCGAGGCCGGCGTCGGCACGCTGTGGGAGCTGCGCGTCAGAGGGGGGGTAATGTCACGAATATTACCGAAGGTGACTCCCCTTCTTGTTCGGGTGGCGCTCGGCGGTCGTCGTCGCCAGTCTACAAGCTATCACCGATCTGTTGTTCTGTGTTCCTTTGGTTTTGTCTGATTGGTATCACCTGTTTCTTGTTTGGTTGTTAGGGTGGGGTTATATAAGTTTGTTCAGCCCGCTTCTGTTTCGTGCGGGCTTGTTCGTCTGTTCTGTGATTGAGGGTATTTTGTTAGCATTTTGGGTTCGCGCTGTCCGTTTATATTTCTGATCATTTGTTTTCCTACTTTTGTTCATGTTATTTTTACTGGACATTAAAGCGTGTTTTTTCTCACATATTTTGCTCTCTGCGCCTGACTCCACACCTCTTCACTCATTTATCGTAACACTGATCATTGGGAACGAGATCAGGATGACTGCTAAGGTTTGATCCATAAAGTAAATAATGAAATAGGTAACTTAGCCTACAAAACTAAAACAAGCCATACGTTCAAATCAAAAGCCCTGATTAACATGACATCAATAACGCAGTCACATCCCGTGTCCCCGGTGCTGACACATCCCGTGTCCCCGGTGCCGACACATCCCGTTTCCCCGGTGCTGACACATCCCGTTTCCCCGGTACCGACACATCCCGTTTCCCCGGTGCCGACACATCCCGTTTCCCCGGTGCAGACACATCCCGTGTCCCCGGTGCCGACACATCCCGTTTCCCCGGTGCCGACACATCCCGCTTCCCCGGTGCCGACATATTCACAAATAAAAATACGGTTTAAAAGCTCTGACGAAGGCCAAGAGAACAAGAAACACTTTCAATGAGAAAACAGAACTTCACTTTGGTAGAAAAAAAGAAGCTCCTTCTGTTTTCAAAGATGTAGCCAATGATGCAATAATCAATGCAGGGAGAACAAAAACGACTTACTTACATTTGAACACCACCGCAGAAGCTTCGCTATTTGGCATTGTCCCAATTATGTAGCCCAGTTGTATTTTGCTTGAGGGACCATGCTAGTCAATCAATGGGATATAAAGATTAATTTCAGAGTAATTCCATGGCACGGGAGTGATGCGCATGCCCCCCACCCCCTGTAAATACCAGGGCGCCGAGCATCACTTCCTGTTTTCTTCCCTCGGCACCTGGAAGTGAGCGTGAAGTGAATGTAGAAGACTCTTTAAGTGAGTTATTCACTGAGTGTTTGGAGTATACTCCATTTTGGGCAAAGCTTGCTCCTCCCATGAGTGCTCTGCAGTGTTTTGTTGCCGGTTCAGTTTTTTCTTACAGGTCGACACCGTGCTACGAAGTAGGGTGAACGGGTTGGGCCAGCCTGTACATTGCACATGGCTTTGTTGTCTTGTCTGTTTCTGTCCACTGGTTAGCCTCCTGGCTAATTGCGTGACATGTTGCTTGTTCACTTCAGCTGGACGCTAGCCTCTTCTCTCTGGAGATTCAGGCTGGGTATCGCGCCTACCCAGGCTAGGGGAGACTGTGTGTTATCTAGCTAAATATGTTTCTTTCCAGAAGTAGGACGGGTTGATTGCCGAGTCGCACCTCAATGTTCAGGCTTCGCATACTAGCTTGCAAAGTCCCATTACTGGCTCGAGCTGTAGCCGGTGGCAGAGTGAGATTCAGAGCACATGCCTCTCACTAATTTCACACACCAGTCTGTTCTTAAAGACCCCTCCTCACACAGTCATTCACTGTGTCAATTGAGTCTGCCTCCTCACATCCATACTTTTTGGGGATTGTCAGTGGAATTTCCCTAATATATTTTGATATCCATAGAATATATTATTACTTAATTCACATATTGCCCTGAGAACAGAACTACTTTATACTTACACCTGGTATAGTATAATATGTTCTATAAGACATATCTGTATTTCTGATTCTGTCTAAACATAGAGAAGATTCTCCACCATGCCATACTACTGGGTTTAGAGCCAGCCATTTAGGCTGTGGAGTCTCCCTTGAACTGCATGTATTGTGCTATTCTTGGCCCACGTCTATGCGATTCACGATTAGCTATGATGAGGGAGACAAACACTAGAGGCTCCGGGAGCGGTCTCAAGCGTAAACAACCCTGCTCAGCAGCGGGCACGCCCAACAAGCAGTCCAAGAAGGACAGGGGACCTACTCTGGATGAGTTGGAGGCCCAGGCAGCCTCTCTGTCTTCCTATCTCCACTCTCTCAGCCTGACAGGCTCCGTTGAAGACTTAAGACAGGATCCTGATGCTATCTCCATCTTTCCTGGTAATGACCTAGATGAAGAGACCTCTGAGGCCAGTTCTGGGTCAGCGATCCATGTTCTCAGAGAGGGCTGAGAGTGAAGCACCCACTTCTGCAGTTCACACTGTATGCAGGAGCTCCCCTCTGGGGTTTTGAAAGCTCTGGATATTAAACCAGACCTTAACAGCAGACCGGGCAGAGTGTACATACCTCAGTGCCCCAAGTTCCCCAAGGAACTGTGTCAGACTTGGGCTAATGTGAACTCAAGGTTCCATGTCTTAAGCCAATGCAAGCCATGGAACTTCATGGCTTCCCCCGAGGAGTTGGGACTGGATGAATACCCATAGACAAGGAGATCATTGGTAAGTCTCCCTGCAGTCCTCCAGGGCCTCACCAGGCTGCTGATGTCCAATTAAAGGACACCTTCCTGACCTTGGCCATGGTGGCCCGCCTTATGAATGCGACCACTCTGCTGCAGACATACCTGCATGGTCTGAGAGCTCACTTGTCCATCAACGGTGACCCTGGGCAGATGGCTGAAATGACTCAGGTGTCCATACTCCTCTCCCTCTTAAATGCTGAGATGTCACTTGCTAATGGAAAACCCCTGTCTACGGTCATCTTGTAACACAGACAGCTTTGGCTCTCACACACAAAGATGTCGACCTCCGTGAAGAAACCCTTTATGGACCTCCCCATTTCCCCAGGCCAAGTTGCAGAAGGACAGAAAGACTCTGCAGTTTTTCATGGGTCCCCTGCCCCGCATTACCCTACCCAAAGACCATTGCAGTCTAGACCTCAGCTCTCCTCTGCCTTGAAAGGGCACATGGGCCCTCCCCCTAACCAGGAATGCCCTGATCAGCCACGTCAACAGACCCCAGGTCAACAGTGGCACCACCACCAGCACAGGCAGAGGCACCACAAGCACCAGCCCTCTGTAGAAGGACGGGCCTCCTCAGTCGTCCTGATGGGTGTGACTCCGGCATTGGTTTCTTCTGCCTGTGGAGTCCCCCTCGGTGCTGGAAACAGTATTACAGCGGTACAAACTCCACTTCCGATGCTAGCCACCACCTTTCAGAGGGATTTGGTCAACTACAACCGCCAACCCCCTGAAAAGATAAGCTCTCCAGATGGAGATTGCCTCCCTGCTGGAGAAGAATGCAATCAGACAACAGCACAGTGGGTTCTATAGATTATATTTCCTAGCCCCAAGAGGGTGGTTTTCGCCTCATCCAGGACTTGACGCTTTTCAACCGGTGCATGAAAACACTCCTCTTCAAGATGCTATCTCTGTCCCGCATCTTACAGTATATTAGCACAGGCCAGTGGTTCAGCAATGTCAACTTAACAGATGACTACTTCCATGTACCGATCCACCCAGCTTACAGGAAGTTCCTGTGCTTTGCTTTCAACGGCATGGTGTACGAGTACCAAGTGCAACCTTTCTTCTTCTCCTTGGCACCAAGTACATTCACAGAAGGCATGCATGCCTCTCTAGCCCCCCTAACATCACAGGGGATGACGGTACTGAATTACCTAGATGAATGGCTAATCTGTGCTCATTCACGAGAACAGGCAGGAGCAGACAAAACATCTCTCCTGAAGCACATCTCAGAGCTAGTCCTCAAGATGAACATGCAAAAAAGCCACCTAGTCCCCACTCAAACGGTGACGTTCATGTGCGTGCAGAGCCACTCGTCTGCAATGAGGGCTCACCTCACCCAAGAGCGAGCCCAGAAAATTGTAGATCTCAATCCTTTTGTCCAAGACCAGAAGGTGACTGTTCTTCAGTGTCAGAGACTGATGGGTCTCCTCTCTGCAGCCTTTCTTCTGACCCCACAGGGCCTCCTACACTTGAGACCCCTGCAGATGTAGTTCAATGCTCAAGGTTTCCATCCCAAGGAACACAGGTATATTCGTCTGACTGTGTCCAAGGAATGCAAGTGATCACTGGCAAGATGGCGATCCCTGGATTTCCTTTCAGGTGGGATACGCCTGGGCAGAGTCCATCATAGGGAAGTGGCTCAAACAGACATCTCCTTGACAGGCTGGGGAGAACTATCGAGGGGGAGGGCCGTCAGTGGGACATGGAACCTCAGCTGGTCCATACTCCACATAAATATGCTGGAGTTGAAAGCAGTCCAATTAGCTCTGCTCAATTTTCTCCCACAACTGCAGGATAAACATGTGCTGGTACAGACAGACAACACCACGTTGGTAGCATACATAAACCACCAAGGGGGTCTGGGTTCCATCCGCCTCCACCAGATGGCACATACCCTTCTGCTGCGGTCACAGCAGAATCTGGCCTCACTAAGAGCTGTGCACCTCCCCGGGATTCTGAACAATGCTGCAGACATGCTGACCAGGGAAGGCCTTCCAAAAGGGAATTGGCTACTACGTCCCTGAATAGTGAGTCGCATGTGGGGAATCTTTGGGGAAGCAGAGGTGGATCTGGTTCTCGATATCCAACCCCCCCGAACACTCAGCCTGGAGGCCCTGGCCCTCGAGTGATTCCAACAACTCTGGACAGAATCAGAGAAGCGGGCCACCAAATCTTTCTGATCGCCCGAGACACCACTGGTTGAGCAATCCTAGCGGGGACAGCATGGGAACTACCTCGGAGGCCGGACCTATTTTCACAGGCAGAGGTGATTCCCTCCTGCCTGCCGCTGTGGGCATGTTCACTGAACAGCGAAAATGGTCTTGTTTAGATCTTGAGCCCTCTGTTAACATCTTACAGAGTGGCAGGGCCCCCTCCACCACGTCAACCTATGACACAAGGTGGCGTGTGTTCTGCCAGTGGTGTGGGGAGCAGCGGGTTGTTCCAGAAACTTGCTCCAGTTCTCAAGGTCTTTGTTTGATGCTGACAGGGCTGCATCCACACTTAATGTGTATGCAACAGCAAGTTCATCATGTCATGATAAAGAGCAGGGTGGGCCGCTTGGAAGCCACCCACTTATGGCCAGATTGGGAGTCCGTCAATTACGCCCCTCAGGAGCCTCCTCAGTTCCCAAATGGGTTTTGAATCTGGTTCTTGGAGTACTATCCAGACCGCCCTTCAATGCTATAGACTTTAAACATCTCTGTCTTAAGAGCATTTCTGGTGGCCATTGCCTCTACCAAGAGAGTTGGTGAGCTCCATGGTTTGTCTGTTAGTGATCAGTGTTATCGTCTAGGACTAATATTGCCTTCTTACCAAAGGTCCTGCCCCTTGGTCGCATGAACCCTTCTCTCTTAACAAAGTAAGCTGTGGTTGGGCTGAGCACCTATAGTGATGTGTTGCTGTAGGCTGTATCTTACGAGAACTGACTTACTCTGTTATTGTCATCCCATTGAATGACTAGCATAGTCCCTCAAGAAAAATAGAATGAAGTTTACTCAAGTTACCAAAGTCCTCTGAGCTAGGGACTATGCTAGTCCAGCTGTCAGTTGCCTTGTAGCTTCGGGAAGAGTCTTGAGGAAATGATGCTATGGCCCAGGTATTTATAGGGGGTGGCAGGCACACATCATTGTACCATCTAAATCGCTGTGATAACAAAAAATATAACTAAAAATATTGTTTTTTCAGCTTTTTGATGCTTGTGGACCAAAATGAAAGTTATTTTTGGTTTTGGTCCACCAGCTTCAAACAGCTGTAAAAACGATATTTTTTGTTTTGTGATTGAAAATATATTTCACAGCGATTTAGATGGTACAGTGATCCCCTACACTATTCAGTGCTTGTTTTCTCACATAAACTGAAATTGAGTGAACAGTGTGGAACTTTAGCAACCAGGAAATGAGCGATTTCCACTAGATAACACAGCCACAGTCAGAACAGCTTTCCCAGGTTGAAAACAGATGCCCCTCCAGTGGAAGAAATCAATAGGCGAAACTCACAGCCAATCACAACACTGGTGGGTAAGTAATACTGTGAAACACCATCAGTCCGCTATTAGTGGTAGACATTATGTAAATATTCTGAAATTACAATGCAATAATTCCCCAAAATCCTGTGTGTAGCACCTTTAATATGAATTGTGTATACTCAAATATGAAAATACTACATGTCATGTCTCAAAATCGATATCTATTTTTATCTCTATGTACTACATTGTTTTGTGTCCTCTGGATTTGATTAGAAAGATGTCGAGTTCAATGGTAAACCTGCCAGGTAGCCTTAATTCTCGCACAGCATCCAGTTTAGCTGACGTGATGCTATTTTCCAGATTTTTGACCACTTTTTTTCTCGGCCTAATTTTGACCATCCTACAAGGGTAAGAACTGATGATAGCGACATGAGGTTTCGACCATTTGTTTTCTTAAAGGATTATCTACACAAATAGCCTATTATTTAACCCATTCATCAAAGAAGCGTTTTTGATCAGACAGCCTAATCCATCTCCAGTTTCCAGTGACGCAAACGAGCGCACACACAGACAGTGGGAGCTAAAAGATGTGCAAAAAAATGTATAAATTCCTAAAAACTCCTAGCTGTTCATGCATATTTTAGTTGTATTCCTCTTTTAGGAGAGGAATGGGTTGTACATGCATCCAGAGAATAATATTCAGGCCGTGGCAGCGTGAAGGCAACAAAGAACAGGCTGCTCTGATGCCTGACAATAGAGGTGAGGACCGCAACAAACGCCTGGCGATTAAGTCAGTCGACAGAGAGAAAGTGAAAGAGCACGTACACACACATGCGCAAGCACGCACACATGAATACACAGACACCGACACAAGCGCAAACACCCACGCACGAGCACACGCAACATGTACACACAAACAGCACTCACTCACGCACACGCTCACACACAATATTCTTGACCAGCAGTTTTGTCATGATCTTGCTCTGTAATTGTGCAAGGAGCATTTTTTCTCTAATGATTTGCAACAGAAGTAATAGGGTTCTGTGCTCAGGGTAGTGTTGTCGTGGTCATGCTGATGCCGTAGGAAGCTGGAGTAGGGAGCAGGGAGGGACATTCAATCAAACCCGCAATGTTGTTTTGTTTACTAACTACTGCCCATGCAAGTTCTGGAGGGAAGACGTTGAAAGAGGGAGAGAAAAAAGAAAAGTCAAAGAGATAGAGAAGCAGAAGTGTGGCATATGGTTAAGAAACACTGGAGGGCAAAATGTCAAAAGAAGAAAGCACTGTAGATGCACAGCAGAGCAATGTCTCAGTAGTCTAAAAAAAAAGTTCAGCCCCGAACCCCCAAGCTAGATGCATTCCTTTCAGTCAAATCGTTGCACTTAAAAAAAACTTCTGGGTTACAGAGCGATCAATACTTAATATCATGTTCATTTCTGTCAGATGAATCTGAAATGATGGTGTATGATACAAGTCACCACTTTAAGATTCAGGCTGCTATCCTACATTTAAAATAATTATAGGACAGCATTTACAGAAGTAGGATCTTAATTTGATCTTCCTGTTGCAAGACAACTTTCCCGCAATGGAGGAAATTTAAAACATGTAGTGTATTTGAGGTTTAAAAAGGCTTCTGAAGTTTGTCATTTCCACTTTGAAATTTCCGACTTGATTTCCCCTTACGGAAATTGTATCAATACCTACAAAATTGTCCATTAATTATTGTACACAATAATTCATTATGATCCACAATAATTCACATTTCCTGTTGCTGCAGGGTTATTTTCCTGGTGTAGCAAACTGGCTCAAATTAAGATCTTACATCTGTAGAGAGAATCACTCAGGATTGAGTGAGCTTGAGGGTGTGTGTGTGTGTTCTTTTGGTTTTTCTATCCTTGTGGGGACCAGACGTCCTCACAAGGATAGTAAAAGTAGGAAAATGGTTTGGTCCCCACAAGGAGAATAAAACAAACGTGTGTGTATGTGTGTGCATGTACATGCATGTGTGTCTGCCTGTCTGGGGATCACCAACCTTGAAAAAACACAGGCTGAGATAGGTGACAGGACTGTGAATCTGAACTCCTTTGTTAAACCTTCCACTGTAAAGGCGTCCGCATGCTACCCATCCGAAACAGTACAGAACAGTTAATACATATATTACTACATTTCCTGATGTTGTTGTTCGTTTTGGCATGTTTCTTTTCGGCTTTTCGTGCATCCGATAAATGTTTTGAGGCAAGCTGAAGTTCGGTAACCAAAGTCTACGCCCCTTTTTCTGTGATTGTTCAACTGTTGGGGTGACGCAGGTTTCTTCTTCTTCTACTCGATTCAGCCCGTCACTCAATGTGGAAGTACCTGCACCTCTACTATTCTACCTATCTATTATATAAAGACTAGCATTTAAAGGCCAATTCATGGAGGGAGATTGTGGGGTCTCACCCAATCACTTGTTAGAAAAAGTGGGGTAAAGAAAAGAACCAAGGGCGGCAGTGGAGATGCCGGTGAAATGGTTACTCTAAAAATGTCCCTGGCTTGTTCGGCACCTGAAGCATAGGAAGATGGAAAGCAACATGCTGTCTTCGCCAGAGTATGTTTTACTGTAGTCGATGAAAACAGTAGCCATGTTTGCTAACTAGATACTTCGCTGGCTAGCTAGCCTAGCAGCATACTTGTGCAGAGGAAGCAAGCTAAATCAACTAAGCTAAAGAGCTTTAGATCTTTTTGATCAAACATCATTTTGTCAGAGATAGTAAATCATAAGCTTCCCACATTGGTAACACCGAAGTCAAAGGTCCAGCTAGTTAAAAATGTTGCAAATGTTTGAGCGGTGTTGTTTGCCCTCTACTTTTTTATTCAAGGTACAAACACCAGTGAATGGGGACAGCACCAGGTTTTGCCCAGCACTGCCTGTTCACCGGCCCCCAGCACTACCTCATCCCCCAGTACTGACTGGTCGTCAGCCCCCAGCCCATCTGCCGCACTGAGCTGCAGTACAGTTTAGGAAACAATCGCCATGCCTGACCTTGGAAGTTCTATCCTGGGCCCACCTCCAAGACCTACTCCACTGGCCTGCTCCTCACCAATGCCACAAGTAGTAGCAGGGCTGTGAGACGAAGGGAGAAAAGTGTTAAAGACTCAGTCCTTGACACATCACTTGCAAAGGCTGGAGAACGTCATGTACCGAGCCACCAGCTTGTCCCAGAGGCAAATCATTTCAGACTCTCCTCCTTTACTCTGATACCCTCTCCCATATTCTGTTGTCCTCTTTCCTCCTCTCCTCACCATGCACACTGCTCTCCACAGACACTCCTCTAATTTCCACCCCTCTTTTCATCCTCTACAGGGCCCTGGCACCTGTAGCAGATTTCATGGATGAACTATTGGGACCGAACGACTGGGACCACAGACATCTCAGGAGTCAGACACTAGACACTTTCATTTTATTCCATAGACACGTTTGTTGTTTACATGTCTGTTTTTCGCAGACACATTTGTACTATTGTGCAAATAATTGCATTATAATTGCATTTATTATCTGACACTAATTATATTTCATTGACACGTATTGTTTACATGTTGTAAGGTTCTGCTTTTCTTTTCTTAGTCAACCTTGTGTTCTTGAACGAAGTCCCTGAACTTAAAAAAGAAAATATCCAGAAAATCACATTGTAGGATTTTTAATGAATTTATTTGCAAATTATGGTGGAAAATAAGTATTTGGTCACCTACAAACAAGCAAGATTTCTGGCTCTCACAGACGTGTAACTTCTTCTTTAAGAGGCTCCTCTGTCCTCCACTCGTTACCTGTATTAATGGCACCTGTTTGAACTTGTTATCAGTATAAAAGACACCTGTCCACAACCTCAAACAGTCACACTCCAAACTCCACTATGGCCAAGACCAAAAAGCTGTCAAAGGACACCAGAAACAAAATTGTAGACCTGCACCAGGCTGGGAAGACCGAATCTGCAATAGGTAAGCAGCTTGGTTTAAAGAAATCAACTGTGGGAGCAATTATTAGGAAATGGAAGACATACAAGACAACTGATAATCTCCCTCGATCTGGGGCTCCATGCAAGATCTCACCCTGTGGGGTCAAAATGATCACAAGAACGGTGAGCAAAAATCCCAGAACCACACGGGGGGACCTAGTGAATGACCTGCAGAGAGTTGGGAACAAAGTAACAAAGCCTACCATCAGTAACACACTACCCTGCCAGGGACTCAAATCCTGCAGTGCCAGACGTGTCCCCCTGCTTAAGCCAGTACATGGCCAGGCCCGTCTGAAGTTTGCTAGAGAGCATTTGGATGATCCAGAAGAAGATTGGGAGAGTGTCATATGGTCAGATGAAACCAAAATATAACTTTTTGGTAAAAACTCAACTCGTCGTGTTTGGAGGACAAAGAATGCTGAGTTGCATCCAAAGAAAAAGTGTCTCCTGAACCCTCCTGTCTCAGCCTCCAGTATTTATGCTGCAGTAGTTTGTGTCGGGGGGCTAGGGTCAGTTTGTTATATCTGGAGTACTTCTCCTGTCCTATTCGGTGTCCTGTGTGAATCTAAGTGTGCGTTCTCTAATTCTCTCCTTCTTTCTTTCTCTCTCTCGGAGGACCTGAGCCCTAGGACCATGCTCCAGGACTACCTGACATGATGGCTCCTCGCTGTCCCCAGTCCACCTGGCCATGCTGCTGCTCCAGTTTCATCTGACCTGAGCCCTAGGACCATGCCCCAGGACTACCTGACATGATGACTCCTCGCTGTCCCCAGTCCACCTGGCCATGCTGCTGCTCCAGTTTCATCTGATCTGAGCCCTAGGACCATGCCCCAGGACTACCTGACATGATGACTCCTTGCTGTCCCCAGTCCACCTGGCCATGCTGCTGCTCCAGTTTCAACTGTTCTGCCTTACTATTATTTGACCATGCTGGTCATTTATGAACATTTGAACATCTTGGCCATGTTCTGTTATAATCTCCACCCGGCACAGCCAGAAGAGGACTGGCCACCCCACATAGCCTGGTTCCTCTCTAGGTTTCTTCCTAGGTTTTGGCCTTTCTAGGGAGTTTTTCCTAGCCACCGTGCTTCTACACCTGCATTGCTTGCTGTTTGGGGTTTTAGGCTGGGTTTCTGTACAGCACTTTGAGATATCAGCTGATGTACGAAGGGCTATATAAATAAAATGTGATTGATTGATTGAAGAACACCATACCTACTGTGAAGCATGGGGGTGGAAACATCATGCTTTGGGGCTGTTTTTCTGCAAAGGGACCAGGACGACTGATCCATGTAAAGGAAAGAATGAATGGGGCCATGTATTGTGAGATCTTGAGTGAAAACCTCATTCCATCAGCAAGGGCATTGAAGATGAAACGTGGCTGGGTCTTTCAGCATGACATTGATCCCAAACATACCGCCCGAGCAATGAAGGAGTGGCTTTGTAAGAAGCATTTCAAGGTCCTGGAGTGGCCTAGCCAGTCTCCAGATCTCAACCCCATAGAAAATCTTTGGAGGGAGTTGAGATTCCATGTTGCCCAGCAACAGCCCCAAAACATCACTGCTCTAGAGGAGATCTGCATGGAGGAATGGGCCAAAATGTCAGCAACAGTGTGTGAAAATCTTGTGAAGACAGAAAACGTTTGACCTCTGTCATCGCCAACAAAGGGTATATAACAAAGTATTGAGATAAACTTTTGTTATTGACCAAATACTTATTTTCCACCATCATTTGCAAATAAATTCATAAAAAATCCTACAATGTGATTTTGGGGATTTTTTTCTCTCATTTTGTCTGTTATAGTTGAAGTGTACCTATGATGAAAATTACAGGCCTCTCTCATCTTTTTAAGTGGGACAACTTTCACAATTGGTGGCTGACTAAATACTTTTTTGCCCCACTGTATATAGGGCAGCAACCTCTAATGTGCTAATGATGGCTATTTAACAGTCTGATGGCCTTGAGATAGAAGCTGTTTTTCAGACTCTCGGTCCCAGCTTTGATGCACCTTCTGGATGATAGCGGGGTGAACAGGCAGTGGCTTGGGTGGTTGTTGTCCTTGAAGATATTTGTGGCCTTCCTGTGACATCGGGGGCTGTAGGTGTCCTGGAGGGAAAGTACTTTGCCCCTGATGATGCGTTGGGCAGACCGCACCACCCTCTGGAAAGCCCTGCGGTTGCGGGCAGTGCAGTTGCCATACCAGGCGGTGATACAGCCCAACAGGATGCTCTCGATTGTGCATCTGTAAAAATTTGTGAGGGTTTTAGGTGCCAAGCCAAATTTCTTCAGCTTCCTGAGGTTGAAGAGGTGCTGTTGCGCCTTCTTCACCTCACTGTCTGTGAGGGTGAAACATTTCAGTTTGTCAGTGATGTGTACGGCGAGGAACTTGAAGCTTTCCACCTTCTCTACTGTGGTTCCGTCGATATGGATAGGGGGTGCTTCCTCTGCTGTTTTCTGAAGTCCACAATCAGCTCCTTTGTTTTGTTGACGTTGAGCGAGAGGTTAATGCCTAGGGGATAGAAGCACGGCTGCCATTTAAATCGGCGCTGTGTTTCTTGTTTCACTTGCAAGCCGTGTCGCCCTGGCACAAGAGAGTCTCCCTGGCTCTTGGAGATTGTTGTACTCTGCCACAACTATGATTGTGATATGTGGTTATCCCACCTAGCTATATTCAAATGAAAGATACTGTACTGTAAGTCACTCTAACATAGTATAAAAACATCTGCTAAATGACTCAAATGTAAATGTAAATGGACCGACCAAGAACAGTCATCCTTGCAGCCATGATGCCAAATGCATTCTCTAGGACTCTCCGTCAGTGAGAGTAGTGGTAGTCTTAACAGCCCCCTCTTTTCACTTCCTCCTTTCCTCATCCCAACACTCACTACCTCCACCCCCAACACTCACTACCCCCACCCCTCTCTCACCTCCCTCACCTCAACCCAGTCTTCACCTCACTTCCTCTCCTCTCCTCTCTACATCCCCCCCGCACCCAACAACAGGATGCTGGTTCTCAGGTGTTTTATAGGGACACTCAATTAGCTGTCTCTGATAGGACACAGTCAAGGCTTGTTGAACTGGGAAATTAAATTTGGTACTCTATTAACAGAAATGCCTGACACAGCATTTTAATTATCTCCCTCTCTCTCTCTGTCGCTCTCTGTCGCTCTCTCTCTCTCTCTCTCTCTCTCTCTCTCTCTCTCTCTCTCTCTCTGTCCCTCTCTGTCCCTCTCTGTCCCTATCTCTCTCTCTCTCTCTCTCTCTCTCTCTCTCTCTCTCTCTCTCTCTCTGTCCCTCTTGCTCTAATCCTCTCTCTGTCCACAGACCCACTCCCTCTCTGTCCCTATCTGTCCCCCATCTCTCTCTCTCTCTCTCTCTCTCTCTCTCTCTCTCTCTCTCTCTCTGTCCCTCTCTCTGTCCCTCTTTGTCCCTATCTGTCCCTCTCTCTCTCTCTCTCTCTCTCTCTCTGGGGTCCACAAAAAAACATAAAACATAATACAGAATGACATAATACAGAACACCAATCAGCACAAAGACAGAACTACCTAAAAAAGGCACACGTGGCCTACATATCAATGCATACACACAAACTATCTAGGTCAAATAGGGGAGAAGCGTTGTGCTGCGAGGTGTTCCTTTCTCTGTTTTTTAAACCAGGTTTACTATTTATTTTAGCAATATGAGATGGAAGGAAGTTCCATGCAAATAGGGCTCTATATAATACTGTACGCTTTCTTGAATTTGTTATGGATTTGGGGACTGTGAAAAGACCACTGGTGGCATGTCTGTTGGGGTAAGTGTGTGTGTCAGAGCTGTGTGTAAGTTGACTATGCAAACAATTTGGGATTTTCAACAAATAATGGTTCTTATGAAAAGAAGAAGTGATGCAGTCAGTCTCTCCTCAACTCTTAGCCAAGAGAGACTGGCAGCATAGTATTTATATCAGCCCTCTGATTACAATTAAGAGCAAAGAGTGCCGCTCTGTTCTGGGCCAGCTGCAGCTTAACTAGGTCTTTCCTTGCAGCATTGGACCACACGCCTGGACAATAATCAACATTAGACAAAACTAGAGCCTGCAGAACATTTGGAGTGTTGTGTCAAAAAAGCAGAGCATCTCATTATTGCGGCCAGACCTCTCCCAATCTTTACAACCATTGAATCTATATCTTTTGACCATGACAGTTTACACCAAGTAATTTAGTCTCCTCAACTTGTTCAACAGCAACACCATTCATTACCAGATTCAGCTGAGGTCTAGAACTTAACTGTTTATGGCTGCAGGTTCAGTATTGAGTAGCTTGGCTGAAAGGTGCCCATATCAAACGGCCTGCTCCTCAGTCATAGTTGCTAATATTTGCATAGTATTATTGGTATTGGATAGAAAACACTCTGAAGTTTCTAAAACTGTTTGAATTATGTCTGTGAGTATAACAGAACTCATATAGCAGGCAAGAACCTGAGAAATTCCACTTCCGTTTTTTATTTATTCTGGAGGTGGCAGATTTTCAACCAAGGTCTCATTGAAATTACAACGAGATATGTATGAGTTTAACACTTCCTTTCACTTCCAGCAGTCAATATAACTTTGTCTGATGACTCTAATGCGAAGGGGGGTCGATTGACACAGGAAATTGACACAGGAAATAGTCACCCAGGCGCGTTCACAGGGGAAGGACTTGCGTTCCTCCGCTCATCTGAAGTAATTCTAATTCTCCGGTTGGAACGTTATTCAAGATATATGTAAACAACATTCTAAAGATTGATTCAGTACATCATTTGACATGTTTCTACTGACTGTTACGGAACTTTTTGACATTTATTGTGGATGCGCTTTGTGACTTTGGAATTGTTTACCAAACGCGCTAACCAAAGTAGCTAATTGGACATAAATAATGGACATTTTCGAACAAATCAAGCATTTATTGTGGACCTGGGATTCCTAGGACTGCATTCTGCTGAAGTTCATCAAAGGTAAGGAAACATGTATCATGTATTTTCTGTTTTCTGTTGACTCCAACATGGAGGCTAATTTGGCTACTGTTCTGAGCTCCGTCTCAGATTATTGCATGGGTTGCTTTTTCCGTAAACTTTATTTTAAATCTGACACAGCAGTTGCACTAAGGAGAGGTATGTCTATAATTCCATGTGTATAACTTGTATTATCATCTACATTTATGATGAGTATTTCTGTTGAAACGATGTGGCTATGCAAAATCACTTGATGTTTTTGGAACTAGTGAATCTAAATAGCCAATGTAAACTCTGATTTTTTGATATAAATATGAACTTTATCAAACAAAACATGCATGTATTGTGTAACATGAAGTCCTATGAGTGTCATCTGATGAAGATAATTCAAGGTTAGTGATTCATTTTATCTTTATTTATGCTTTTTGTGAAGGCTATATTTTGCTGGAAAATGGCTGTGCTTATTGTGGTTTGGTGGAGACCTAACATAATAGTTTGTAGTGCTTTCGCTGAAAAGCCTATTTGAAATGGGACACTTTGGTGGGATTAACAACAAGAATAGCTTTAAAATGATATTAGACACATGTATGTTTTAGGAATTGTAATTATGAGATTTCTGTGGTTTGAATTTGGCGCCCTCTATTTTCACAGGTAGTTGTCATATCATATCGATCCCGATATGCCATAATAGGTTAAGGAAAGATTTGTACCAAATACAATGCTCTTAGTTTTAGAGATGGTTAGGACCAGTTTATTACTGGCCAGCCATTCCAAAACAGATTGCAACTCTTTGTTAAGGGTTTCAGTGACTTCATTAGCTGTGGTTGCTGATGCATATATGGTTGAATCATCAGCATACATGGACACACATGCTTTGTTTAATGCCAATGGCAGGTCATTGGTAAAACTAGAAAATAGTAGAGGGCCTAGAGAGCTGCCCTGCGGTACACCACACTTGACATGTTTGACATTAAAGAAGCTTCCATTAAAGAAAACTCTTTGAGTTCTATTAGATAGATAGCTCTGAATCCACGATATGGCAAAGGTTGAAAAGCCATAACACAAAAGTTTTTTCAACAACAGGTTATGGTCCATAATATAAAAGGCTGCACTAAAATCTCCCACAATCTTCTTATTATCAATATCTTTCAACCAATCATCAGTAATTTGTGTCAGTGCAGTACATGTTGAGTGCCCTTCTCTATAAGCATGCTGAAAGTCTGTTGTTGATTTGTTTTTCAGGGAAATAGCATTGTACTTGGTCAAACACAATTTTTTCCAACAGTTTGCTAAGAGCTGGCAGCAAGCTTATAGGTCTGCTGTTAGAACCACTCTTTAGTTAGCGGAATTACTTTGGCTTCCCGCCTGAGGACAAAGACTTTCCTCGAGGCTCAGACTGAAAATATGATAGATAGGAGTGGCTATAGAGTCAGCTACCATCCTCAGTAGCTTTCCATCTAAGTTATCAATGCCAGGAGGTTTGTCATTATTGATCGATAACATACATTTTTCCACCTCTCCCAACTTTACCAAATTCAAACTTGCAATGCTTTTCTTTCATTATTAGTTTTTTTTATGCATGAATACAATGGCTCAATGTTCATTGTTGACATTTCCTGGCTACGTTTGCTCACTTTGCCAATTAAATAATCATTAAAATAATTAGCATTAAATGTAATGGTTTTGTGATGAATAAGCCATCTGATTCAATGAAAGATAATTCTTTATATCATTGATCTTGGCTTCATAATACAGTTTCTTCATCTTTTTGTTGAGGTTAATCACATAATTTCTTAATTTGCAGTAAATCAGCCAGTCAGATGTGCAGTCAGACTTATTAGCCACTCCCCTTTCCCCATCTCTTTCAACCATACAGTTTTTCAATTCCTCATCAATCCATGGAGCCTCAGTTCCCACAAAATATTACCCGCAAAACACCAGTTTCAACGTCAACAGTGAAGAAGCGACTCCGGGATGCTGGCCTTCTAGGCAGAGTTGCAAAGGAAAAGCCATATCTCAGACTGGCCAATAAAAAGAAAATATTAAGTTGGGAAAAAGAACAGAGACACTGGACAGAGGAACTCTGTTTAGAAGGCCAGCATACCGGAGTCGCCTCTTCACTGTTGACGTTAAGACTGGTGTTTTGCGGGTCTTCTAATGAACAATTAGCCTTTTAAAATGCTAAACTTGGATTAGCTAACACAACGTGCCATTGGAATACAGGAGTGATGGTTGCTGATAATGGGCCTCTGTACGCCTATGTAGATATTCCATTAAAATCAGACGTTTCCAGCTACAAAAGTAATTTACAACAATGTATTTCTGATCAATTTTATGTTATTTAATTAAAATGTTTGTGCTACAAGGACATTTCTAAGTGATCCCAAACTTTTGAACAGTAGTGTCTATATATATAATTGTTCTAATTAATGAGGCCACAATGTGAAGAAGGCCAAAAAAAGTTTACAATCCTTACTGGTGAATAATAATTCATAACAGATCAATCATTTATTTCTATACATATACATACTGTATATTTCATATCAATATTAATATAATCCAAGTTTTCTCATAATAGTAGAAAGTGTCATTAAGTGTGATTAAGTGACAATCACCCACCTACTGGTTCATAATAATGGACAATTCCACCCTGACAAAGTAACCCCTCTAATTGTATGTGAAAGTAGATTCAGACTGAGGTTGGGTTTAAGTAGGCTACATTGACATCTGAATTGCCAAACAAAGGACACCCTCATTTCAACGAGAAGCTAGGTTTCCTATCATTCATCCATGGTTGATCCTATAAATAGGATGCCAAAATCATGATATTAATAATACACTTTTACCTTTGACTATATCGTATTTTATACTGCTGTGTTCTATCCTCATTGACAGCTGAATCCAGGTCAGCACACAGTGACCTCAGCAGGCTATTGATGTCTGGACGTGTGTGTTTATGGAACACTTTACATGTCCTTAAACACACGTGTACACACACACACACACACACACACACACACACACACACACACACACACACACACACACACACACACACACACACACACACACACACACACACACACACACACACACACACACACACACACACACACACACACCTCTGCTGAGCAACTGCAGGTTGCGGACCTCCTCTCTGACTTGTAGCTGAAGGACCTGCTGTAGAACCTCCTGTCTCAATGTTTCTTGGACAATGCCCATCCTCTCCAACTTCTCCCCGTTCAACCTCAGCAATGCGCGACCTGGAGGGAGAGGGAGAAGGAGAAGGAGGGAGGGAGGGAGGGAGGGAGGGGAGGGAGAGAGAGAGAGAGAGAGAGAGAGAGAGAGAGAGAGAGAGAGAGAGAGAGAGAGAGAGAGAGAGAGAGAGAGAGAGAGAGAGAGAGAGAGAGAGAGAGAGAGAGAGAGAGAGAGAGAGAGAGAGAGAGAGAGAGAAAAGGAGAGAGGCAAATACTATGTTAGAACAGGCTTTGTTTTTTACTGAATGGTTAAGGTAAGATTACGTTTTGGGATAAGGTTTGGAATAAGGTAAACATTTTTTTTAAAAGCACTTAGATTGAATATATTACACCCATCCGCCAGCCCTGTCCACAACACCCTAGCAAAACCCAAGCCTACTTGATGTTACAGCGCTCCCCGTTGCCCCAAGCGGCTGGTCTTCATCTGCCGACGTCCTGTTAACCTAGACCGAAGTCGAATTTCTCAGTGGATCTTGAGCAACCTGTCTGGTGTATGTGTCTGTGCGTCTGTGTCTGTGTGCCTGTCACGCCCTGACCACAGAGAGCCCTCAGGGTTCTCTATGGTGTAATAGGTTAGGGCGTGACTAGGGTTTCTTTTCTAGTTATTGTGTTTCTATGTTGGTGTGTGTGTGTATGCTTCCCAATTGGAGGCAGATGATGATCGTTGCCTCTAATTGGGGATCATACTTCATGTGTCCTTTTTCCCACCTGCGATGTGGGATATTGTTTCGTGTTAGTGCCTATGTGCACTATTGCACATTCGTTATATCTTTGTTGTTTTTGGAGATTTCACTATTAATAAAATGTGGAACTCTACACACGCTGCGCCTTGGTCCACTTATTTATACAACAATCGTGACAGTGCCTGTGTTTGTGTACACTGTTGATTTACATCTAAGCGTTAAGTGTGTATTCTCTGCTTTACACTTACGAGTCGTCATGACAGCGAGCAGGATGGCAAAGTGGGGTTTATACAGCCAGACAATTTACTCAGGATGTTTGAACTAGAACACCAAGGCGTTAAACTACCAGGAAACACACTTTTAACATACCATTATCCACAGTAAGCATCATGCGCACACACACACACAAACTCAGAGACAACACATGCATGTATACTTTATTACACACACACACATACGGGATGGGCCTGTCTTTCAATGGAGAGGAGAGTGAAGGAATCCATCAAAGCTGTAGCAGCCAAGGTCTACATGTTAATTAGACACATTACTCATACTGTTAGCTCTCCTAATCAATCTATCCATTCTCATTTCCGCCTCTGGACGTGGGCACACCTCAAAAACCCAGCACACACACGCATACCCTCTCTGTCCAGCCCTCTCCCTTCCTCCCAACTCAGCCAGTGCGTCTCTCTTTCCTGCCCCCAGAAACATGGTGTCCTAGAAAAGCTGCCCTTGGTTCCTTTGTGTACAAATAAGACAAAGCAGATGAAGAAAGCTCCAATCCAATTCCCCTCCGACAGACTTAAAACAGAGCCTAATAATGGCCTGCAGATAGCGATAGCAGCTAGCAGCCTCAAAGAGAAGAAGAGAATAAAGAGAGAATGGAGAAGGGAAAATAAAATAGATCCTTCTACTGTTTCTGTGGAAACCGTTTTGTTCAATCCACCGACACGGTTAATTGGTGAAAAACAAGTTCTGAGGGCAAAAGGGAGACATTTCTGTCATGGCCGCCACAATAACGACACTTCATGTTAAAACAGCACACAGTAAGTGAATCTTTTGTAGTTGAAAATGTATTTTGGAGTGAAATTAAAGTAGAGTTTCTGAGGTTTCAAAAACCGTATTGCGCGTAGTTGTTAGACATGGTTAGACGCGGTTAGACAGAGTCCGCTGTGGTCAATTGTTAAACTGAGAACCCTATGGATGTATGGCATTGGATTCTTGAGAACAAACACATCTCTGATCCAGGGTGTAGCTTAAAACTACTTAGAGCTAGGCCTCTTTTTTTCTCAACTTCCTGTCTGAATGAAGTGCCTAAAGTAAACTGCCTGTTGCTCAGGCCCTAAAGCCAGGATATGCATATAATTGGTACCATTGGAAAGAAAACACTTTGAAGTTTGTTGAAATTTTAAAATAATGTGGGAGAATATAACACAATAGATATGGTAAGAGACGATCCAAAGAAAAAACAACCAATTTTTTTTTGTTGAGAGAGACCATCCTCTTAGAAAGAAAAGTAAAAGGTCATATTAAAAATTAGCTCCCTGGATGCAATTCCTATGGCTTCCACAGGGTGTCAGCAGTCTATGTTCAAGGTTTCAGGCTTGTAACTTCAAAAACAAATAAGAAATATCCGTTTTAGTACAGGGACACAATCTTGGAAATTCATGTTTGCGCACGCCATGAAGACAGGACGCACCTGCTAAAATCGGTTTCCAATTGAACATACTAAATATTTTAGTTGTATTGCATTTGAGGGTATCTGAGGAGTAAATAGAAATGCATTTTGACTTGTTGAAACAAAGTTTAGGGGTAGATTTTCGGATTCCTTTCTCTGCAAGTTGAACGAGTGGTAAACTCAAATCGGTGGGGCCAACTAAACTGACTTTTTGGGATATAAAAAATGACACTACATGTTATTGCTGGGACGCTTTGGATGACAAATCAGGGGAAGATTTTCAAAAAGTAAGTGAATATTTACTCTTTATATGTGAATGTATGAAACCTGTGCCTAATTGGAAAAATATTTTGATGTGGGGCGCAGTCCTCAAACAATCCCATTGCAGGTTTTTGCTGTAATAGCTACTGTAAATCGGACAGTGCAGTTAGATTAACAAGAATCTAAGCTTTCAGCCGATAGAAGACACTTATATACCTAAATGCTTAACCGCTATAATAACTATTAGAATTGATTTGAATAGCAGGACACCAATCCTTATTATGAAAGAATGTATGCACACATGACTGTAAGTCGCTTTGGATAAAAGCGTCTGCTAAATGGCATATATTAAAGAAGGATAGTGCAGGTAGCAGTGGTTATTTACACAGAGTGTACAAAACATTAAAGATACCTACACTTTTCATGGCAGAGTGACCAGGTGAAAGCAATGATCCCCCTTATTGATACATGCCCTTAGTGCCTGGTAGGTAATTCAGTCAAGATTTAGCTTGCTAGGTAAGTTAATTTAGCCATTTAAAAAATATAGCTGGCATGGGCTTATTGAGTGACTGTCAGTGACTGACATGAGAAGAGAAAAACTGCTGATGCACAACCACATTTAGAAATTGAAAATTGTGTATTCTACTATTATAACTCTCAACAGTAAGTTGAGACCCTGACTGAATTACAATTTTTTAAACAAAAATCTGTGTTAAAAAAGTGTCTGCTTATGTGGCTTATTGGTAGGTCCGGCCCTGGCTAAACCATTGCCTGAACCATTGCCTCATGGTTTCATGGTTGCAAATAACCAAGTAACTGGTTGAAAACTATTTACCCAACACAGAGGTTGTATTGGGCTAAAATATCTACCAAAGACTAATAACCATCCTCACATTCACACAGGTCTTTCTAACTCAACCGGTACATTTAAAAGCAGAGATCTCAATAACCAAAATAATACATTCAATGAAAAAATGAAAACTGCAGGAAAAGGGGTGTGCGCTTCTCGAGCAACTGTGGATGTAGACCAACATACATGCACATGTCTGTGGGTGCAACTCGTATAGAACGCCGATGTACATGAGTGGAGCTCCGAGAGCACTGACCACTAACCACTGCAATAGTAAACTGAGGGAAAATGCCTTCACTCGAATCACATGGGGATTTTCTAACAATAGGTAATGGGAGTAGCCTAATGAATAGCATCAAACACATCTTTATAACAATCAGGTTCTATATGTAATTCTATGGCTAGCTGATTCTCTATTTAACAGGTGCTGCCTGTAGCTTCCACATTTTATACACATAATGAGACAAACTGACTGCACCTGTGTGTGTGTGTGTGTGTGTGTGTGTGTGTGTGTGTGTGTGTGTGTGTGTGTGTGTGTGTGTGTGTGTGTGTGTGTGTGTGTGTGTGTGTGTGTGTGTGTGTGTGTGTGAATGTCAGTGTTCATGCATGTGCTAGTGTCTGTAAAATAACGTATAAATATGATGAATAAATCAAAGAGATGTGATCTGCTGTTGCTGGGTTATCTGTAACTTGAGGCAGACAAACACTGTGTGTGTATCTAGGTGCAGAGTGACTTAGTGAGTGATGGCTGACCATGCAGTTTAGAAAAGCAATCTGTTCTCTGTGACTGGCTCTGAAAGGGACCTGTTCTGTACTGTCTGACTCAAGGCTAAGAGAACTGAGCGCTCATATCCAGTACGTACTGTGTGTGTGTGTGCGCGCATGTGTGTGCATGAGTGTGTGGATGTCTGTTGTCAGCAATGTGTCTAATGCATGTGTGTGTGGATGTCTGTTGTTAGCAATGTGTCTTAAGCATGTGTGTGTGGATGTCTGTTGTTAGCAATGTGTCTAATGCATGTGTGTGTGGATGTCTGTTGTTAGCAATGTGTCTCATGCATGTGTGTGTGTGTGTGTGTGTGTGTGTGTGTGTGTGTGTGTGTGTGTGTGTGTGTGTGTGTGTGTGTGTGTGTGTGTGTGTGTGTGTGTGTGTGTGTGTGTGTGTGTGTGTGTGTGTTTGTGTGTGTGTGTGTGCGTGCGTGTGCATGTGGGTGTGTGTGTGTGTGTGTGTGTGTGTGTGTGTGTGTGTGTGTGTGTGTGTGTGTGTGTGTGTGTGTGTGTGTGTGTGTGTGTGTGTGTGTGTGTGTGTGTGTAAGATTCCAAAACACTGTCAACTACATCCGCTTCAACAGCTTTCCCTTTCTTTCACAAAAACACAGCATTCCATTCTTAGCTTTCGCTGCATGAATGGTCTTTAAATCTCCTTGTGAGAGATTTAGGTGTAAACCGTTTCTTAAGTCCCGCAGCTGAAAAAGCGAAGCTGTGGAACCAGCTAAGGAACTAAAAATACAACTTGTGTGAGATTTGGTTTCTCAGGCTAAGCCTTTTCAGAGACCTGTGTGAATTGGTCCCAACTCTCTGGGTACAGGAGCTTCAGTCCTCTGGGCAGTGTAGAGAATAAGCTTGCAAAACTAGGCTTGGGTGATGAATAAACTTACTTGAGATCTGAAGGCTTCAGCTCCTGGGCTACTATAATGCCTGTCTGTATAGTGCCTTCAGAAGGTATTCACACGCCTTGACTTTTTGCAATGTTTTTGTGTTTAAAATGGATGACATTTTGGGATTGTTGTCAGTAGCCTTAACACAATACCCCATAATGTCAAGGTGGAATTATGTTTTTAGAAATGTTTACAAATTAATAAAAAATGAAAACCTGTCTTGAGTCAATAAGTATTTGACCCCTTTGTTATGGCAAGCCTAAATAAGTTCAAAATTAAAAATGTGCTTAACAAGTCACATACTAAGCTGCATGGAATCACTGCAATAATAGTGTTTAACATGATTTTCTAATGGCTACCTCATCTCTGTACCCCACACATACAATTATCTGTAAGGTCCCTCAGTCGAGCACTGAATTTCAAACACAGATTCAACCGAAAAGACCAGGGAGGTTTTCCAATGCCTCACAAAGAAGGGCACCTATTGGTAGATGGGTAAAAAAAGCAGACATGGAATATTTCTTTGAGCATAAAGAAGTTATTAAATACACGTTTGATGGTGTATCAATACACTCAGTCACTACAAAGAGACAGGCGTCCTTCCTAACTCGGTGAGAGGAAGATAGATAACATAGATTTCACCATGAGGCCAATGGTGACTTTATAACAGTTACAGAGTTTAATGGCTCTGATAGGAGACAACTGAGGATGGATCAACAATGTTGGAGTTACTCCACAATACTAAGCTAAATGACAGAGTGAAAAGAAGGAAGCCTGTACAGAATACAATATTTCAAAACATGCATAATGTTTGCAACAAGGCACTAAAGTAATACTGCAAAAAATGTGGCAAAGCAATGAACTGTTTGTCCTGAATACAAATTGTTATGTTTAGGGAAAATCCAATATAACACATTACTGAGTACCACTCCTCAATTTCCAAGCATAGTGTTGACTGCATCATGTTTTGGGTATGCTTGTAAACATTAAGGATTGGGGAGTTTTGCAGGATAAAAAATAACCAGAATGGAGCTAAGCACAGGCAAATCCTTGAGGAAAATCTGGTTCAGTCTTCTTTCCACCAGACACTGGGAGATGAATTCACCTTTCAGCAGGACAATAACCTACAAGGCCAACTCTACACTGGAGTTGCCTACCAAGAAGACAGTAAATGTTCCTGAGTGGCCGAGTTACAGTTTTGACTTACATCTACTTGCAAATCTATGGCAAAACCTGAAAATGGTTGTCTAGCAATGATCAATAACCAATTTGACAGAGCTTGAAGAATTTTGAAAAGAATAATGGGCAAATGTTGCACAATCCAGGTGTGGAAAGCTCTTAGAGACGTACCCAGAAACCTCATAGCTGCAATCGCTGCTAAAGCTGCTTCTACAAAGTATTGGCTCAGGGGTGTGAATACGTATGTAAATTAGATACAGTGGGGCAAAAAAGTATTTAGTCAGCCACCAATTGTGCAAGTTCTCCCACTTACAAAGATGAGAGAGGCCGGTAATTTTCATTATAGGTACACGTCAACTATGACAGACAAAATAAGAAGAAAAAAATCCAGAAAAACACATTGTAGGATTTTTAATGAATTTCTTTGCAAATTATGGTGGAAAATAAGTATTTGGTCACCGACAAACAAGCAAGATTTCTGGTTCTCACAGACCTGTAACTTCTTCTTTAAGAGGCTTCTCTGTCCTCCACTCGTTACATGTATTAATGGCACCTGTTTGAACTTCTTATCAGTATAAAAGACACCTGTCCACAACCTCAAACAGTCACACTCCAAACTCCACTATGGCCAAGACTAAAGAGCTGTCAAAGGACACCAAAAACAAAATTGTAGACCTGTTCCAGGCTGGGAAGACCGAATCTGCAATAGGTAAGCAGCTTGGTTTGAAGAAATCAACTGTGGGAGCAATTATTAGGAAATGGAAGACATACAAGACCACTGATAATCTCCCTCGATCTGGAGCTCCATGCCAGATCTCACCCCGTGGGGTCAAAATGATCACAAAGGTGAGCAAAAATCCCAGAACCACACCTAGTGAATGACCTGCAGAGAGCTGGGACTAAAGTAACAAAGCCTACCATCAGTAACACACTACGCCGCCAGGGACTCAAATCCTGCAGTGCCAGACGTGTCCCCCTGCTTAAGCCAGTACATGTTCAGGCCCCTCTGAAGTTTTCTAGAGAGCATTTGGATGATCCAGAAGAAGATTGGGAGAATGTCATATGGTCAGATGAAACCAAAATATAACTTTTTGGTAAAAACTCAACTCGTCGTGTTTGGAGGACAAAGAATGCTGAGTTGCATCCAAAGAACACCATACCTACTGTGAAGCATGGGGGTGGAAACATCATGCTTTGGGGCTGTTTTTCTGCAAACGGACCAGGATGACTGATCCGTGTAAAGGAAAGAATGAATGGGGCCATGTATTGTGAGATCTTGAGTGAAAACCTCCTTCCATCAGCAAGGGCATTGAAGATGAAACGTGGCTGGGTCTTTCAGCATGACAATGATCCCAAACATACCGCCCGGGCAACAAAGGAGTGGCTTCGTAAGAAGCATTTCAAGGTCCTGGAGTGGCCTAGCCAGTCTCCAGATCTCAACCCCATAGAAAATCTTTGTAGGGAGTTGAAAGTCTGTGTTGCCCAGCAACAGCCCCAAAGCATCACTACTCTAGAGGAGATCTGCATGGAGGAATGGGCCAAAATACCAGCAACAGTGTGTGAAAATCTTGTGAAGACTTACAGAAAACGTTTGACCTCTGTCATTGCCAACAAAGGGACTATAACAAATTATTGAGATAAACTTTTGTTATTGACCAAATACTTATTTTCCACCATAATTTGCAAATAAATTCCTTAAAAATCCTACAATGTGATTTTCTGGATTTTTTTTCTCATTTTGTCTGTCATAGTTGAAGTGTACCTATGATGAAAATTACAGGCCTCTCTCATCTTTTTAAGTGGGAGAACTTGCACAATTGGTGGCTGACTAAATACTTTTTTGCCCCACTGTATTTCTGGAGTTTGTTTTCAATAAATTTGCAAAAACGTCAAATAGATGTTTTCATTTTGTCATTATGGGGTATTGTGTGTAGATGGTTGAGAATTTTTTTTCCCGGCTATAATACAACATGTGGAATAAGTCAAGCGGGTATGAATAGTTTCTGAAGGAAGTGTTTATCTTCTTAGTGAGTGTTCTGACTGAGCTGTGTTCTCTCTCTCTGTAGCTCTCTCTTTCTCTCTCTCTTTCCAGGGATCCACCACGCTTTAAGGGCTACCAGCAGCAGGACAGCCAGGAGTTGCTTCACTACCTTCTGTGAGAGTGGAGCAGACCAAGGTTTCTACACGTTACCTTTGACTACGGTGTTGGAGAAGGTTTCTACACATTACCTGTGATTGCAGGGTTAGAGAAGGTTTCTACACATTACCTGTGATAGTGGGGTTGGAGAAGGTTTCTACACATTACCTGTGGTAGAGGGGTTGGAGAGGGTTTCTACACATTACCTGTGATAGTGGGGTTGGAGAAGGTTTCTACACATTACCTGTGATTGCGGGGTTGGAGAAGATTTCTACACATTACCTGTGGTAGAGGGGTTGGAGAGGGTTTCTACACATTACCTGTGGTAGAGGGGTTGGGGAAGGTTTCTACACATTACCTGTGATTGCGGGGTTGGAGAAGGTTTCTACACATTACCTGTGGTAGAGGGGTTGGGGAAGGTTTCTACACATTACCTGTGATATTGGGGTTGGAGAGGGTTTCTACACATTTTCTGTGGTAGAGAGGTTGGAGAAGGTTTCTACACATTACCTGTGATTTCGGGGTTGGAGAAAGTTTCTACACATTACCTGTGGTAGAGGGGTTGGTGAAGGTTTCTACACATTACCTGTGATTGCAGGGTTGGAGAAGGTTTCTACACATTACCTGTGATTGCAGGGTTGGAGAAGGTTTCTACACATTACCTGTGGTAGAGGGGTTGGAGAAGGTTTCTACACATTACCTGTGGTAGAGGGGTTGGTGAAGGTTTCTACACATTACCTGTGATTGCAGGGTTGGAGAAGGTTTCTACACATTACCTGTGATTGCAGGGTTGGAGAAGGTTTCTACACATTACCTGTGATAGCATGGTGGGAGAAGGTTTCTACACATTACCTGTGATAGCATGGTGGGAGAAGGTTTCTACCCGTTACCTGTGATAGCATGGTGGGAGAAGGTTTCTACACATTACCTGTGATAGCATGGTGGGAGAAGGTTTCTACACATTACCTGTGATAGCATGGTGGGAGAGGGTTTCTACACATTACCTGTGATATTGGGGTTGGAGAAGGTTTCTACACATTACCTGTGATAGCATGGTGGGAGAGGGTTTCTACACATTACCTGTGATATTGGGGTTGGAGAAGGTTTCTACACATTACCTGTGATATTGGGGTTGGAGAGGGTTTCTACACATTTTCTGTGGTAGAGAGGTTGGAGAAGGTTTCTACACATTACCTGTGATTGCGGGGTTGGAGAAAGTTTCTACAAATTACCTGTGATTGCAGGGTTGGAGAAGGTTTCTACACATTACCTGTGATTGCAGGGTTGGAGAAGGTTTCTACACATTACCTGTGGTAGAGGGGTTGGAGAAGGTTTCTACACATTCCCTGTGGTAGAGGGGTTGGTGAAGGTTTCTACACATTACCTGTGATTGCAGGGTTGGAGAAGGTTTCTACACGTTACCTGTGATAGCATGGTGGGAGAAGGTTTCTACACGTTACCTGTGATAGCATGGTGGGAGAATGTTTCTACACATGACCTGTGATAGCATGGTGGGAGAAGGTTTCTACACATTACCTGGGATAGCATGGTGGGAGAAGGTTTCTACACATTACCTGTGATAGCATGGTGGGAGAAGGTTTCTACACGTTACCTGTGGTAGAGGGGTTGGAGAAGGTTTCTACACATTACCTGTGGTAGAGGGGTGGGAGAAGGTTTCTACACATTACCTGTGATAGCATGGTGGGAGAAGGTTTCTACACGTTACCTGTGGTAGAGGGGCTGGAGAAGGTTTCTACACATTACCTGTGGTAGAGGGGTGGGAGAAGGTTTCTACACATTACCTGTGATTGCATGGTGGGAGAAGGTTTCTACACATTACCTGTGGTAGGTGGGAGAAGGTTCTACACATTACCTGTGATTGCATGGTGGGAGAAGGTTTCTACATGGTGGGAGAAGGTTTCATTACCTGTGATAGCATGGTGGGAGAAGGTTTCTACACATTACCTGTGATAGCATGGTGGGAGAAGGTTTCTACACGTTACCTGTGATAGCATGGTGGGAGAAGGTTTCTACACATTACCTGTGATAGCATGGTGGGAGAAGGTTTCTACACATTACCTGTGATAGCATGGTGGGAGAATGTTTCTACACATTACCTGTGATAGCATGGTGGGAGAAGGTTTCTACACATTACCTGTGATAGCATGGTGGGAGAAGGTTTCTACACATTACCTGTGATAGCATGGTGGGAGAAGGTTTCTACACATTACCTGTGATAGCATGGTGGGAGAAGGTTTCTACACATTACCTGTGATAGCATGGTGGGAGAAGGTTTCTACACATTACCTGTGATAGCATGGTGGGAGAAGGTTTCTACACATTACCTGTGATAGCATGGTGGGAGAAGGTTTCTACACATTACCTGTGATAGCATGGTGGGAGAAGGTTTCTACACATTACCTGTGATAGCATGGTGGGAGAAGGTTTCTACACATTACCTGTGATAGCATGGTGGGAGAAGGCTTCTACGTAGGTCAGGTAGTTGTGGGGACAGTGTTTCTTCAGCCACTTGCAGACATCCTGTTGGGTCCACAGAACCACTGGTTTGGACAGACTGGACAGCGTAGGGCTGGTGTGGTACACAGTGAAGGCTTCGCCTGGACGCAGCTGAAACACACACAGTTTGGCTTACGGTGTGTGTGTCTGTGTGTGTGTGTGTGTGTGTGTGTGTGTGTGTGTGTGTGTGTGTGTGCGTGCGTGCGTGCGTGCGTGCGTGCGTGCGTGCGTGTGTGTGTGTGTGTGTGTGTGTGAACAGGGAAATAAGCATCAAGGAGACAGAAGCCATGATTTTTTATTTTGTTGTGTCAGTGCACTCTTTGTGTGGTGACTGAGTGATCGGATGTGAACATTAGTTGTGGTGACTGAGTGATCATGTGTGAACATTAGTTGTGGTGACTGAGTGATCGGATGTGAACATTAGTTGTGGTGACTGAGTGATCATGTGTGAACATTAGTTGTGGTGACTGAGTGATCGTGTGTGAACATTATTTGTGGTGATGACAATGTATCTAACCCTAAACCGAACTCCTTTACCCCTAACCCTAATTCTAACCCCTGAACCTAAAATTGTCATGGTTCCATCCGTCACCAGAAGGTCATCCTAGAGACCATCCTAGAGACTATCCTAGAGACAATTATGACCCTGAGGTGTGTTCTATTACTCATTATGATTTCCCCTTTAAAAGAGGTGTGTTTTCTGGTTCTCTTTGCAGAAGCTTGAATTGTTTACTGTGTGTGGTCGTTTTCTGAATGAGTTTTTGAGACTTAGTGTTTGATGCTTTTTCAAGTGTACTGTGATGCTGCGGCTACCGTTTATCAGTAAAGTCTTATGTTTAACCACTGATTCCTCATCTGGTCTCTTATCTGCACCTGGGTCCAACCTCAACATGTCACAGAAACACATTTGATCCTGTTTTACTATTCTTTTAAGAACTATCCTTGTGGGGACTAGAAGTCCAAACACACACACACACACACACACACACACACACACGCACACACAAGCATGCACACACAAGGATGCATAGACAAACAAACCCTATTAATCACTAGCTGAGACTCTATCAGGACATCTCAAAAGTCTTGATCAAGCAGCAGGCCTTCATTCTCAAATCAGTTTTGTTTTTAAAATCTGTTTTGGAAAACTGACTGTCCAAACAGCCAGTTACAAGTGACCAAATTGGACTTGTGTGTTCAGACAGCAGTCATTTGCTGACATGGCTACACTAATTGCCATAGTAACGAGGGGTGTGTGCACAGTGGTGTAGGTTGATTGGTGGTGGTGCTCCTGCTGCCTATCACTCAGAAGTTATGTAGCAAGCTAAGGTGACAGTGGGGCTGTTACGGTGACCGTATTACCGCCACACCAGCGGTCACGAGTCCCGACCTGTCACAACCATACCAGCGGTCATGAGTCATGACCATAGTCAAATTCCACGTGACCATTTTGTCATGGTAACTAGGCTTCCCCAAAACTATGCTCTGATCCTGCTGATGGTCATTAGTAGCCTACCAAACTTGCTAACTGCCAGTCGCTAATCGCCTGGTACTCATCAAACTATTGTCCCTCTAATCACTCTAACAACAATGCAAATGCAATTGAAAATAAAATCAAATCCTTCATGAGAGTCCATGAGCTCATGTTGCGCAACATTTATATATGCTATGCAATTGTGTAAGAAAACAGAGTTTGATGGCCTCTATTAAAAAGAGGAGGATCACATCAGCTTTCTATAGTCTAGGCCTACTATATTTATTTCTCAACTTTCCCAATATTAAGCACATTGCTTCGCTTTACAACAGGAGTATAGCCTACCAGTCTGGCATGAAAATGAACTGTGTGATAGCGTCCTTCATTCACTATTTAAGTGCATAGATGACAGGTATTTTTTCCCCCTAAATAATAATTTCACATACATACACTACCGTTCAAAAGTTTGAGGTCCAATAGAAATGTCCTTGTTTTGAAAGAAAAGCACATTTTTTGTTCATTAAAATAACATCAAATTGATCAGAAATACAGTGTAGACATTGTTAATGTTGCAAATGACTATTGTAGCTGGAAACGGTTGATCTTTTATGGAATATCTACATAGGTGTACAGAGGCCCATTATCAGCAACCATCACTCCTGTGTTCCAATGGCACGTTGTGTTAGCTAATCCAAGTTCATCATTTTAAAAGGCTAATTGAACATTAGAAAACCATTTTCTAATTATGTTAGCACAGTCGAAAACGGTTGTTCTCATTAAAGAAGCAATAAAACTGGCGCTCTTTAGACTAGTTGAGTATCTGGAACATCAACATTTGTGGGTTCGATTACAGGCTCAAAATAGCCAGAAACAAATAACTTTCTTCCATAACTCGTGAGTATATTATTGTTCGGAGAAATTAAGGCTATTCCATGCGAGAAATTGCCAAGAAACTGAATATCTCGTACAACGCTGTGCACTACTCCCTTCACAAAACAGCGCAAACTGGCTCTAACCAGAATAGAAAGAGGAGTGGGAGGCCCCGGTGCACGACTGAGGAAGAGGACAAGTACATTAGAGTGTCTAGCTTGAGAAACAGATGCCTCCAAATTCCCCAACTGGCAGCTTCATTAAATAATACCTGCAAAATACCAGTCTCAACGTCAACAGTGAAGAGGCGACTCCGGGATGCTGGCCAGTGTTCCTCTGCCCAGTGTCTGTGTTCTTTTGCCCATCTTAATCTTTTCTTTCTATTGGCCAGTCTGAGATATAGCTTTTTCTTTGCAACTCTGACTAGAAGGCCAGCATCCCGGAATCGCCTCTTCACCTGGAATGCTTTTCCAATAGTCTTGAAGGAGTTCCCACATATGCTGAGCACTTGCTGACTGATTTTCCTTCACTCTGCGGGCCAGGTCACCTGTTGCAGCACTCTATCACTCTCCTTCTTGGTCAAATAGCTCTTACACAGCCTGGAGGTGTGTTGGGTAATTTTCCTGTTGAAAAACAAATGATACTCTCACTAAGTAAAATCAGCTGGGATGGTGTATCGCTGCAGAATGCTGTGGTAGCCATGCTGGTTAAGTGTGCCTTGAATTCTAAATAAATCACAGACAGTGTCGCCAGCAAAGCACCCCCACACCATCACACCTCCTCCTCCATGCTTCGCGGTGGGAACCACACATGTAGAGATCACTCTGCGTCTCACGAAGACACAGCGGTTGGAACCAAAAATCGCACATTTGGACTAATCAGACGAAAGGACAGACTTCCACCAGTTATAAGCCCAGTCATTGCACAATCATATGTGAAACAGAGTTTTGACTGGTCACTATTTAAAAGAGGATCCCAGCTTTCTCATGCTGCTATCTTTATTGCTACATTCTTAAAATGAAGCACATGAATCCGCTTTACAACCTGGCATACATCGGCGGCGCGAGTTTCAAGTTTGGGGAAGCTCATTTTCACTTTATAATAAAGCATTCCATGCATCATCACATTTGTGGACCTATGTAACATAAAATACTATTCATAACGTCATGAATAGTTTGGATAGTCATAATTTAGGCTAATAATATAACTCAATAAATGTTCGCAAAACAATACCGTTCAGAGCATGGCTGAACGCGCATAGTGTAGAGTAGGCATAAGCTATATCACATACATTTCTTCTTTCCTTGCATGGGAAATATCTGTCCTATTATAAACACATCTCATGCAATTCTCCTACACCTTATATGACTGGAGATAATAGCAGAATCTTTCTTAATATGGCAAATTACTGGGTAGCTTCCTCTGCTGACACTGACAAACAGATGAAAATAAATTATTGTTTTGTCAAAAAACTAACTTTTAAGGAGCACTTACCCAACAATGATAAATAGTGACTATGGGCAGTGCATGGGGACATTGCTGATGCTCTCCGCCGGTGCCAATAAGATAGGCTATACTATTGTTTGCTCAATTGAATCAGGGATTTTGATAACTAATAGACAGATTTGTCTTTTCATTGTCTTCTCTTTACAGCAATAACCATAAGCTTTCCAAACTGCGATTGTATTTTGAAATATTGCAATATGCCTGGCTTGGCCTCTCTACTTTAAACAGACAGTTGCAACTCAACAATAACTTGCCCAAATTGCATGCGCTACCTTTCCCTACGACTTTAGGCAAAGGTAAAGGTAGGTAAAGCTCCGCCTTATCTCAGTTCACTGGTCACGATGGCAACACCCATCCGTAGCACGCGCTCCAGCAGGGCGCTCCAGCAGGTGTATCTCACTGATCATCCCTAAAGCCAACACCTCATTTGGCCGCCTTTCGTTCCAGTACTCTGCTGCCTGTGACTGGAACGAATTGCAAAAATCGCTGAAGTTGGAGACTTTTATCTCCCTCTCCAACTTCAAACATCAGCTATCCGAGCAGCTAACCGATCGCTGCAGCTGTACATAGTCTATAGGTAAATAGCTCACCCTTTTTCACCTACCTCATTCCCATACTGTTTTTATACTGTTTTTATTTATTTACTTTTCTTCTCTTTTGCACACCAATATCTCTACCTGTACATGCCCATCTGATCATTTATCACTCCAGTGTTAATCTGCAAAATTGTATTATTCGCCTACCTCCTCATGCCTTTTGCACACATTGTATATAGACTGCCCATTTTTTCTACTGTGTTATTGACTTGCTAATTGTTTACTCCATGTGTAACTCTGTGTTGTCTGTTCACACTGCTATGCTTTATCTTGGCCAGGTCGCAGTTGCAAATGAGAACTTGTTCTCAACTAGCCTACCTGGTTAAATAAAGGTGAAATAAAAAAATAAATAAAAAATACGATTTAAAACAATCCACAACTTATACTGAACAAAAATATAAACACATCATGCAACAATTTCAACGATTTTACTGTTACAATTCATATAAAGAAAACAGTCAATTTAAATAAACAAATTAGGCACTAATCTATGAATTTCACAGCCACAGCCATTCAGAATGAGGTTTTCTCCACAAAAGGGCTTTATTACAGGCAGAAATACTCCTCCGTTTCATCAGCTGTCTGAGTCTCAGATGATCCAACAGGTGAAGAAGCCGGATGTGGAGGTCCTGGGCTGGCGTGGTTACACGCGGTCTGCGGTTGTGAGGCTGGTTGGACGTACTGCCAAATTCTCTTAAACGATGTTTGAGGCGGCTTATGGTAGAGGAATCAACATTAAATTATCTGACAGCTCTGGTGGACATTCCTGCAGTCAGCATGCCAATTGCACGCTCCCTAAAAACTTGAGACATCTGTGGTATTGTGTTGTGTGACAAAACTGCACATTTTAGGGTGGCCTTTTATTTTCCCCAGCACAGGGTGCACCAGTGTAATGATCATGCTGTTTAATCAGCTTCTTGATATGCCACACCTGTCAGGTGGATAGATTATCTTGTCAAAGCAGAAATGCTCACCAATAGAGATGTAAACAAAACCCTGAGAGAAATAAGCTTTTTGTGTTTATGGAACATTTCTGGGATCTTTTATTTTATCTCATGAAACATGGGACCAACACTTTCCATGTTGTGTTTAAATTTCTGTTCAGTATATTAAAAAAAAGCTAATGATCCTCTGTGGCCAATGTCAGGATTTGGCCAGTGTTGTTCCGGTTTTTGGTCACTAGATGCCCCCATTGTGCCTTTTGACCTTTTGTTTTCCCTTGATCCCCATTATTATTTGCACCTGTGCCTCGTTTCCCCTGATTGTATTTAAACCCTTTGTTTTCCTCAGTTCTTTGCTCTGTGTTTGTATGTTAGCACCCAGCCCTAGTACTCTGAGAACTCTTGTTGATCCCGGTGGACTCTCTTGTGGAATTCTGTTTTTTGTTCTTGTTTGTTTGTTTTTTGAGTATCTTTTGAGGCTTTTTGTGCTTTACCTTCCACCTTGTGGATTTACCTTTTTTGTCTTGGAGGATTAACTTTGTTCTTGTAGGATTCCTTTTGAGGTTGTGGAGTTACATGTTTTCCTGAAGAACTTCACTTTTTACTTCATTAAATACACCGTCTCAAGTACTGCTGTGTCTGCCTCATCTTCTGGGTTCTGCCGACTATTCGTGGCTCAGTTGGTTAAGTGACTGTTTATCACTCCGGAGACCCGGGTTCGTAACCGGGTCCTGACAGCCAAATCATGCTTTAGTAGTAGCCTATTTTGAATTATTTAATTTACAGTGCATTCAGAAAGTATTCAGACCCCTTCCCCTTTTCAACATTTTGTTATGTTACAGCCTTATTCTAAATTTGATTAAATAAAAAAATACCTCCAGGCTCTGATCAGGCCCTACACCCAAACAAGGGCACTGCGTTCATCCACCTCTGGCCTGCTCGCCTCCCTACCACTGAGGAAGTACAGTTCCCGCTCAGCCCAGTCAAAACTGTTCGCTGCTCTGGCCCCCCAATGGTGGAACAAACTCCCTCACGACGCCAGGACAGCGGAGTCAATCACCACCTTCCGGAGACACCTGAAACCCCACCTCTTCAAGGAATACCTAGGATAGGGTAAGTAATCCTTCTCACCCCCCCTAAAAAGATTTAGATGCACTATTGTAAAGTGGCTGTTCCACTGGATGTCATAAGGTGAATGCACCAATTTGTAAGTCGCTCTGGATAAGAGCGTCTGCTAAATGACTTAAATGTAAATGTAAGACTGAAGGCTGTAATTGCTGCCAAAGGTGTATTTCAGTTTTTTTTTTTTACATACATTTGACAAAAATTCTAAAAATCTGTTTTTGCTTTGTCATTATGGGGTATTGTGTGTAGATGGGTGAGGATATGTTTAATTTAATCTAAATAGTGGAACAAGTCAAGGGGTCTGAATACTTTCCAAACGCACTGTATTTCTGTATAGACAAGAGTAGGCTAATTAGACTATATAGTTTTGATAATTGAATTCCATTTACCTTAGGAAAAGCTTCCCCAATCCTTGCATATTAAAAACATAACCACAAGTAACCTCCATTCGCTATTCAATTGCAGGCTGTGGATGATGTTTTGTTTTTGGGCCATGCTAAATAAAAAATTATTCCATCCATAGGCTATGCAGTACATAAAGACCAGATTAAACTAAGAATAGTCTGATGGGTGAGAATATTATCAGATACTTGTCCAAGTTTCAATGAGAGATGAAGTGTGTGCAGCCTGTGCAACAAACAGAGCAGAGCTCCTCCTGCCTTGCATGCAACCTTTTTCAAATCATCACTAGAGCCGGATCATGCAGCCTTAGAATGTATCAAAAATCTAAACATATAACCTAACGTTTATATCACAACTAAAGTTGGCATAAAAAAAGCTCTAAATGAAGCATATAGAAGGACCCGTTTCTTTGTTAACTGCTCAACACTGAACAGTTAGTCCGCACTCTCTCTGGAAAATATCCTCTCATGGACGTTTCCCATTTGCTTTGAATGTTCAATATCATAGTATAAGAACACTTCCAAAGCCTTGAAGGATAAGATGATCCAACTTTCAAAACAAGTCCTTTTTTGCTAGCTACAGCAGTCAACTAGCTAGCTGTTTATTTTTCTAGCATATTCACTCATTTGTTTGTAAACATTTAATAAGCTAGTTAGCGACCACAAGTTATTGTCAAACTGTCAACAGAGTAGCTAGCAAGCAACACAATATGCCAAATGACATCTAAAAACCACTTGAGGGCAAATAAATCAGATTTGACCATTCAGTCAGAAGTCACATGGCCAGGAAATCCGATTTGTATCACCTTTGTAGGTGGTTTGAAATTTGGCTTTGAAATATCTGATTCCATGTGCTTTTAGGCTGTCCAGACTGCTGGAAAAATAACAGATTTGAATCAGATATGCAAAAAAAATGTATATGAGTCACTTCAAATTGTCAATGTGAACAAGGCTGAAGTGCATTCTGGTATGTAAGCCTTAATTGAAAATAACTTAATCTGTGTGCTCGAGTATACAGTGCTCACACACACTTTCCATATGTATGCTCTTGTAGTGTGTACTGTAGCACTACGGCCATTCCTGTAATATAACACATAAATCACTCCCTGCTCAATGATGCGGTGAAGCCATTTTAATAGCCTACATCTCTTCACTGCACAGCTCACCCTTAATTGAGATCCAGTTAGGAAAGGTGTGAAAATGCTTGCTTTTTTGGATGATCTAACTGGAGTGTGTGTGTGAAAAGCTATCTTGGCTCTTTCTCTCCCTTCAGTGAGAGGAGGCTTCGTACTGGACAAAGAGTCAATAGTAAGGCTGTATTTAGTCTTGTAGATTAGCCACTCTGACTGACAGAATTGGTTAGCTAATTAAGACAAGGCTATCACTACTGTGCCTTGTGTCAATGGAAAGGCAGATACAGAGATAGGGAGACAGACAAAGACAAACAGTCAGCAAGCAAGACAGTCAGAGTCAGACAGTCAGAGAATCAGACAGTCAGAGTGCAAGACAGTCAGAGAGTGAGACGGTCAGAGAGCGAGACAATCAGATAGGGAGACAATCAGATAGGGAGACAATCAGAAAGTGAGAAAGCAAGAGAGCAAGAAGGTCAGACTGAGATAGAGAGCAAGAAGGTCAGACTGAGAGTCAGAGAGTGAGACAGTCAGAGAGCAAAATGGTCAGAAGGTGAGACAGTCTGTGACAGAGACAGTCAGAGAATGAGACAGTCAGAGAGCAAGACAGTAAGCGAGAGAGATAATCAGATAGGGAGACAGTCAGTGAGCGAGACAGTCAGTGAGCGAGACAGTCAGAGAGTGAGACAATCAGATAGGGAGACAGTCAGTGAGAGAGACAGTCAGAGAGTGAGACAGTCAGCAAGAGAGACAATCAGATAGGGAAACAGTCAGTGAGAGAAACAGAGAGTGAGATAGTCAGAGAGTGAGACAGTCAGTGAGCGAGACAGTCAGAGAGTGAGACAGTCAGTGAGCGAGACAGTCAGTGAGCAAGACAGTCAGAGAATGAGACAGTCAGCGAGAGAGACAGTCAGCGAATGAGACAGTCAGAGAGGGAGACAGTCAGAGAGTGAGACAGTCAGAGAGTGAGACAGTCAAAGAGTGGGTCTGGGAGGGTGTCTCGCTGGTCTGGGCGGGGTGTCCGTTGCTCTGTTGTTCCTGTGTGAGGTGTTGGGGCTGCTGTTGAGGGAATCGTCCTTCAGGGTTCTGGCAAAAGTTGGGATTGCTGCTTTGTAGAGGTGGACCTGGTCGTAAAGGCTGTTCAAGTCCAGGGTGGAGTGGTTCACATGGGCACAAATGGCCTGCGGGCCCAGCAGGAAAGGGTGGCCACAGCACTCAAGGGAGTGATTGAAAAAAGCTTCTTCCACTTTCCACACTGCTACCACGAAAACACATTCACCCTGCCACCATACAGTGGGTGAATGTGAGCATTTCGAGAGACTGTACCTCAAAACCTAATGTCTACCTGGCCCACCACTCCACCCTGGACTTGAACAGCCTTCATGACCAGAAACCTATCCAACCAAAATGCCATGAAAAGGAACATAACATTTGACATACCAATCAGGATCATAAAATACTTGAATCAGTTATAGAATCCCTTGCCCTTCATGGTTGTGAGGTCTGGGGTCCGCTCACCAACCAAGAATTCACAAAATGGGACAAATTCTGCATGCAGAATTCTGAAAAAACATCCTCTGTGTACAACGTAAAACACCAAATAATGCATGCAGAGCAGAATTAGGCCGATACCCGCAAATGATCAAAATCCAGAAAAGAGCCGTTAAATTTTACAACCACCTAAAAGGAAGCGATTCCCAAACTTTCCATAACAAAGCCGTCACCTACAGAGGAATTAACCTGGAGAAGAGTCCCCTAAGCAAGCTGGTCCTGGGGCTCTGTTCACAAATACAAACAGAGCCCCAGCAGAGCAACACAATTAGACCCAACCAAATCATGAGAAAACAAAAATATAATTACTTGACACATTGGATAAAATTCACAAAAAAACTATAATGCAATTCAGCCCTAAACAGAGAGTACACAGTGTCAGAATACCTGACCACTGTGACTGACCCAAACTTAAGGAAAGCTTTGACTATGTACAGACTCAGTGAGCATAGCCTTGCTATTGAGAAAGGCCGCTGAAGGCAGACATGGCTCTCAAGAGAGGACAGGCTATGTGCTCACTGCCCACAAAATGAGGTGGAAACTGAGCTGCACTTCCTAACTTCTTACCAAATGTGTGACCATATAAGAGACACATATTTCCCTCAGATTACACAGACCCACAAAGAATTCTAAAACAAATCCAATGTTGATAAACTCCCAATACTATTGGGTGAAATACCACAGTGTGACATCACAGCAGCAAGATTTCAGTGAAGAACAAACAGCATTGTAAATACAACCCATATTTATGTATATTTATTTTCCTTTTCGTACTTTAACTAGTTGCATATCATTACAACACTGTATATATACATAATATGACATTTACAGTGGAACAAATTGGTGCATTCACCTTATGACATCCAGTGGAACAGCCACCTTACAATAGTGCATCTAAATATTTTAAGGGGGGTGAGAAGTATTACTTTATCCTATCCTAGGTATTCCTTAAAGAGGTGGGGTTTCAGGTGTCTCCGGAAGGTGGTGATTGACTCCGCTGTCCTGGCGTCGTGAGGGAGTTTGTTCCACCATTGGGGGGCCAGAGCAGCGAACAGTTTTGACTGGGCTGAGCGGGAACTGTACTTATTCAGTGGTAGGGAGGCGAGCAGGCCAGAGGTGGATGAACGCAGTGCCCTTGTTTGGGTGTAGGGCCTGATCAGAGCCTGGAGGTACTGAGGTGTCGTTCCCCTCACAGCTCCGTAAGCAAGCACCATGGTCTTGTAGCGGATGCGAGCTTCAACTGGAAGCCAGTGGAGAGAGCGGAGGAGCGGGGTGACGTGAGAGAACTTGGGAAGGTTGAACACCAGACGGGCTGCGGCATTCTGGATGAGTTGTAGGGGTTTAATGGCACAGGCAGGGAGCCCAGCCAACAGCGAGTTGCAGTAATCCAGACGGGAGATGACAAGTGCCTGGATTAGGACCTGCGCCACTTCCTGTGTGAGGCAGGGTCGTACTCTGCGGATGTTGTAGAGCATGAACCTACAGGAACGGGCCACCGCCTTGATGTTAGTTGAGAACGACAGGGTGTTGTCCAGGATCACGCCAAGGTTCTTAGCGCTCTGGGAGGAGGACACAATGAAGTTGTCAACCGTGATGGCGAGATCATGGAACGGGCAGTCCTTCCCGGGAGGAAGAGCAGCTCCGTCTTGCCGAGGTTCAGCTTGAGGTGGTGATCCGTCATCCACACTGATATGTCTGCCAGACATGCAGAGATGCGATTCGCCACCTGGTCATCAGAAGGGGAAAGGAGAAGATTAATTGTGTGTCGTCTGCATAGCAATGATAGGAGAGACCATGTGAGGTTATGGCAGAGCCAAGTGACTTGGTGTATAGCGAGAATAGGAGAGGGCCTAGAACAGAGCCCTGGGGGACACCAGTGGTGAGAGCGCGTGGTGAGGAGACAGATTCTCGCCACGCCACCTGGTAGGAGCGACCTGTCAGGTAGGACGCAATCCAAGCGTGGGCCGCGCCGGAGATGCCCAACTCGGAGAGGGTGGAGAGGAGGATCTGATGGTTCACAGTATCGAAGGCAGCCGATAGGTCTAGAAGGATGAGAGCAGAGGAGAGAGAGTTAGCTTTAGCAGTGCGGAGCGCCTCCGTGATACAGAGAAGAGCAGTCTCAGTTGAATGACTAGTCTTGAAACCTGACTGATTTGGATCAAGAAGGTCATTCTGAGAGAGATAGCGGGAGACCTGGCCAAGGACGGCACGTTCAAGAGTTTTGGAGAGAAAAGAAAGATGGGATACTGGTCTGTAGTTGTTGACATCGGAGGGATCGAGTGTAGGTTTTTTCAGAAGGGGTTTAACTCTCGCTCTCTTGAAGACGGAAGGGACGTAGCCAGCGGTCAGGGATGAGTTGATGAGCGAGGTGAGGTAAGGGAGAAAGTCTCCGGAAATGGTCTGGAGAAGAGGGGAGGGGATAAGACGCGAGATTTCATCTGGAGAGAGAGTGGAGAAAGAGGTCAGAGCACAGGGTAGGGCAGTGTGAGCAGAACCAGCGGTGTCGTTTGACTTAGCAAACGAGGATCGGATGTCGTCGACCTTCTTTTCAAAATGGTTGACGAAGTCATCTGCAGAGAGGGAGGGGGATTCAGGAGGGAGGAGAAGGTGGCAAAGAGCTTCCTAGGGTTAGAGGCAGATGCTTGGAATTTAGAGTGGTAGAAAGTGGCTTTAGCAGCAGAGACAGAGGAGGAAAATGTAGAGAGGAGGGAGTGAAAGGATGCCAGGTCCGCAGGGAGGCGAGTTTTCCTCCATTTCCGCTTATGACATTTGTAATGTCTTTATTTATGTTTACTGTACATTTTATTTTCACTTTTGTTTATTATCTACTTCACTTGCTTTGGGAATGTAAACATATTTTTTCCATGCCAATAAAGCCTTTCAATTGAATTGAATTTTGAGAGAGAGAGAGAGAGAGAGAGAGAGAGAGAGAGAGAGAGAGAGAGAGAGAGAGAGAGAGAGAGAGAGAGAGAGAGAGAGAGAGAGAGAGAGAGAGAGAGAGAGAGAGAGAGAGAGAGAGAGAGAGAGAGAGAGAGAGAGAGAGAGAGAGAGAGAGAGAGAGAGAGAGAGAGAGAGAGAGAGAGAGAGAGAGAGAGAGATCTATAATTTGACAGAGGCTCAAATATGGTGAGTAATGACCTTCATCATCAGCAGACCAGACAGAGTGGAAATGGAAAGAGGAGACCCTCCCTTCCTCCTCTTTTCTCCACTCCTCTCATTTCATGACCATCCATCAGGCTTTATCTCCTCTTCTTCTCTTCCGTCTCTCTCTGCCTCCCTCCCTCCATCCTTCCCTCATCACTCCTCTGGTTTTGAAGCCATCCATCAAGCTCTATCTCCTCTCGGCCAGTGGGCCAGCTCTGTGCTGTAAGCGCTCAACCTTAACCCCTAGAAATGTACCTCTGTCTAACACCACAGAACCTATCCTTACACACCAGACAGAGGGAGGTGTGAATGGGTGGAGCAGTAGCATGAATGGCATGCTTGACTGTCCCATTCAGAGGGGGGAATGAGATGGGGAGGGTGGAAGGGAGAAGCTTCTGTGGATGATGGTATTAAATTTAAAGATTGTGTCTACAAAAAAGGAGATATCTTGAACCTTCATCGGTTATTCGGCTGTCCCCAAGAAAGGCAGCCTAGATGTGTTCCCATGTTCCCCTCGTCTTTTAAAAAAATATACTTTTTTTAATTGTAGGAACACAAAGAAAGTACAAATAAAGCCAAATAAAAGAACAACAAAAAAAGATCTGTCAGTTACAGTGCACTTCATACCTTCATCATCATATCAGTTACAGTGCACTTCATACCTTCATCATCATATCAGTTACAGTGCACTTCATACCTTCATCATCATATTAGTTACATTGACATCTTTCAATTAGACCTTTTCCAAGTACGAAACCCATTTTTCCCAGTATTCTTGACCTCTCTCCTGTTGAGTTCTTAAAGCAGAGGTCATACGCTCCATGTGGTGTATTTCTTCTACAACGTCTATCCATTGTGTCACTGTGGGAGGGTCTTTTTTGTAGCCATTTCCTAGTGATAGCCTTTTTACTGGCTGCCAGTAGGACCTTCAAGAGGTACTTTTCTCTGTTGTGTCAGTCATCAGGTATTTCACCCATGTACAAAGAAATTAATGTTTGTTCTATGTCAAATTCCCTAATTTTTCCAATGTTAGATCTTATTTCTCCCCAGTAAGTTTCGATTGCGGGGCAAGTCCAAAAGATATGAGAGTGGTCCGCCCTCAATAGACCGCATTCTCTCCAACAAGGGTGTAGTGAGCCAGTCTGTTTTGATTTCAGTTGAGGCATTATGAAGAAACGTATTACATTCTTCCAACAGAATTCTCTCCATGACCTCAAGTTGGTGGAGCTTTGTTGAGTCTCTAATATGTTCAACCATGTTTCATCAGTTATTTCAATGTTAAGTTCCTCCTCCCATTTCTTTTTTAGTTTGTAGAATGTTTCTTTGAGGATTGAATACCCATGTAGAGATTTGAAATAGTTTTTTTGTTTCTCCCCAAGTTGTATGCGTTAGTGAATACTTGGATTGATTTTGGAGGTGCTCGAGGGTCAGTCACTTGTATCTCCCTTAAGAAATACTGTCGAACTTGTAGGTATCTGTAAAAATCTTGTTTATCCAAGCCATGTTTTTTACGTAAGTCCTGGAAGTTATCTAGGTTCCCATTCCTTATAATTGTACTGAATGATGTGATGCCTTTCTGCGTCCATTGTTTAAACCTGCTGTCCTGAGTTCATCCCTGAGGGATGAAGCTGGGGTCGTATGCGGGCCAACTGAGCAGTTTGATCTCTCTGTCTAAATGATTTTGCTTAACTACCCTAAACCATGTCTTCAGAGAGAAATGAATCCACTGATTTTGTCTATTGTATATTTATTTTAACATCTCCTTATTTCCCAGTACTGACTGTATGGGTATCTCTGTCAGAGTAGTCTCCATGTCCTTATTTCCCAGTACTGACTGTATGGGTATCTCTGTCAGAGTAGTCTCCATGTCCTTATTTCCCAGTACTGACTGTATGGGTATCTCTGTCAGATTAGTCTCCATGTCCTTATTTCCCAGTACTGACTGTATGGGTATCTCTGTCAGAGTAGTCTCCATGTCCTTATTTCCCAGTACTGACTGTATGGGTATCTCTGTCAGAGTAGTCTCCATGTCCTTATTTCCCAGTACTGACTGTATGAGTATCTCTGTCAGAGTAGTCTCCATCTCCTTATTTCCCAGTACTGACTGTATGGGTATCTCTGTCAGAGTAGTCTCCATGTCCTTATTTCCCAGTACTGACTGTATGAGTATCTCTGTCAGAGTAGTCTCCATCTCCTTATTTCCCAGTACTGACTGTATGGGTATCTCTGTCAGAGTAGTCTCCATCTCCTTATTTCCCAGTACTGACTGTATGAGTATCTCTGTCAGAGTAGTCTCCATGTCCTTATTTCCCAGTACTGACTGTATGAGTATCTCTGTCAGAGTAGTCTCCATGTCCTTATTTCCCAGTACTGACTGTATGGGTATCTCTGTCAGAGTAGTCTCCATGTCCTTATTTCCCAGTACTGACTGTATGGGTATCTCTGTCAGAGTAGTCTCCGTGTCCTTATTTCCCAGTACTGACTGTATGGGTATCTCTGTCAGAGTAGTCTCCGTGTCCTTATTTCCCAGTACTGACTGTATGTGTATATCTGTCAGAGTAGTCTCCGTGTCCTTATTTCCCAGTACTGACTGTATGGGTATCTCTGTCAGAGTAGTCTCCATGTCCTTATTTCCCAGTACTGACTGTATGGGTATCTCTGTCAGAGTAGTCTCCATGTCCTTATTTCCCAGTACTGACTGTATGGGTATCTCTGTCAGAGTAGTCTCCATGTCCTTATTTCCCAGTACTGACTGTATGGGTATCTCTGTATCTCTGTCAGAGTAGTCCATGTCCTTATTTCCCAGTACTGACTGTATGGGTATCTCTGTCAGAGTAGTCTCCATGTCCTTATTTCCCAGTACTGACTGTATGGGTATCTCTGTCAGAGTAGTCTCCATGTCCTTATTTCCCAGTACTGACTGTATGGGTATCTCTGTCAGAGTAGTCTCCATGACCTTATTTCCCAGTACTGACTGTATGGGTATCTCTGTCAGAGTAGTCTCCATCTCCTTATTTCCCAGTACTGGCTGTATGGGTATCTCTGTCAGAGTAGTCTCCATGTCCTTATTTCCCAGTACTGACTGTATGGGTATCTCTGTCAGTAGTCTCCATCTCCTTATTTCTCAGTACTGACTGTATGGGTATCTCTGTCAGAGTAGTCTCCATGTCCTTATTTCCCAGTACTGACTGTATGAGTATCTCTGTCAGAGTAGTCTCCATCTCCTTATTTCCCAGTACTGACTGTATGGGTATCTCTGTCAGAGTAGTCTCCATGTCCTTATTTCCCAGTACTGACTGTATGAGTATCTCTGTCAGAGTAGTCTCCATCTCCTTATTTCCCAGTTCTGACTGTATGGGTATCTCTGTCAGAGTAGTCTCCATGACCTTATTTCCCAGTACTGACTGTATGGGTATCTCTGTCAGAGTAGTCTCCATCTCCTTATTTCCCAGTACTGGCTGTATGGGTATCTCTGTCAGAGTAGTCTCCATGTCCTTATTTCCCAGTACTGACTGTATGGGTATCTCTGTCAGTAGTCTCCATCTCCTTATTTCTCAGTACTGACTGTATGGGTATCTCTGTCAGAGTAGTCTCCATGTCCTTATTTCCCAGTACTGACTGTATGAGTATCTCTGTCAGAGTAGTCTCCATCTCCTTATTTCCCAGTACTGACTGTATGGGTATCTCTGTCAGAGTAGTCTCCATGTCCTTATTTCCCAGTACTGACTGTATGAGTATCTCTGTCAGAGTAGTCTCCATCTCCTTATTTCCCAGTACTGACTGTATGGGTATCTCTGTCAGAGTAGTCTCCATCTCCTTATTTCCCAGTACTGACTGTATGAGTATCTCTGTCAGAGTAGTCTCCATGTCCTTATTTCCCAGTACTGACTGTATGAGTATCTCTGTCAGAGTAGTCTCCATCTCCTTATTTCCCAGTACTGACTGTATGAGTATCTCTGTCAGAGTAGTCTCCATGTCCTTATTTCCCAGTACTGACTGTATGAGTATCTCTGTCAGAGTAGTCTCCATGTCCTTATTTCCCAGTACTGACTGTATGGGTATCTCTGTCAGAGTAGTCTCCGTGTCCTTATTTCCCAGTACTGACTGTATGGGTATCTCTGTCAGAGTAGTCTCCGTGTCCTTATTTCCCAGTGCTGACTGTATGGGTCTTCAAAGCTAACTAGGACACCAGCGACATCAACCCAGAGCATATCAGACTGCTCTTTCTCTACCACATCTCCGGATTCCTACCGCAAGCTCTGAACCTTTACACCGGATCATCGCAACTAGCTAGCTGCAATCCGGTGGCTACTCCTGGCTAACGTCTCTGTCCCAAAACAAGCTACAGTTAGCCTTGAGCTAAGCCCATCTCCCCGACTAGCCGAAGAGGCCCAACAATACCTCTTTTGCCAATTGGCCTGGACCCTTTACTGCCGACACGGAGCCCCGCCGATCCATCACGACTGGTCCGCCGACATAATCGTCCGAGGTGGTTTCAACAGGCTTTTCGTTGCGACATCGCCAAAGATCCATCTGCTGGCCAAGGCCCGCGAGCTTTCTGAAACGCTGTGTCTCCAGCTCACCTAGCGTACTAGAGCACCTGTAGCATACTCCTGGGCTACAATTACCCGGGCCCACGACCGGTCTGTCGATGTCACCGCAAGAAGAGGAATAAACAGACTCACCCCATCGCGACGTCCCCCAAAGGTTAGCTCTCTAGCCCTCGCTATCTCCCTGCTTGCTAATTCGGCCTGCTAACGGTTAGCTTGTCTAGCCCGGGCCTACGAACTGTTAGCTTGTTAGCACAGGCCTGCTAACCATCTGGCTCACTGCGTTCTAAACACTCTGAACCCATTTACTTTCTATCTCTCTTTGATTTTTATTTTGTTTATACCTTCCGGAAACCTGCCTCACCCACTGTGATACGGAATCGCTATCACCTTTAATTTTTATTTTATTTTTATGACACACTCAAGAACCTCCAGACGCTAACCAGCTAACTAGCTACAAGCTATTTAGTCATTGTTAGTTTTTTTATTTTTATTTATTTTTTATTTTTTAAAACCTGGATAACACTCGCCAGCCCAGCTTCCCTGCCCATCCACCGCTGCCCCTGGACACTGATCTCTTGGCTACATAGCTGACGCACGCTGGACTGTCCATTAATCACGGTACTCCATTCTGCTTGTTTGTTTTATCTGTCGACCCAGTTGCCTAGTCAACGCCATTTTACCTGCTGTTTGTTGTGCTAGCTGATTAGCCTCGCCTACTGTTTTTAGCTAGCTTTCCCAATTCAACACCTGTGATTACTGTATGCCTCGCTGTATGTCTCTCCCAAATGTCAATATGCCTTGTATACTGTTGTTCAGGTTAGTTATCATTGTTTTAGTTCACAATGGAGCCCCTAGATCCACTCTGCATACCCCTGTTACCTCCTTTGTCCCACCCCCCACACATGCGGTGACCTCACCCATTACAACCAGCATGTCCAGAGATACAACCTCTCTCATCATCACCCAGTGCCTGGGCTTACCTCCGCTGTACCCGCACCCCACCATACCCCTGTCTGCGCATTATGCCCTGAATATATTCTACCATGCCCAGAAACCTGCTCCTCTTATCCTCTGCCCCCAACGCTCTAGGCGACCAGTTTTGATAGCCTTTAGCCGCACCCTCATACTACTCCTTCTCTGTTCCGCGGGTGATGTGGAGGTAAACCCAGGCCCTGCATGTCCCCAGGTACCCTCATTTGTTGACTTCTGTGATCGAAAAAGTCTTGGTTTTATGCATGTCAACATCAGAAGCCTCCTCCCTAAGTTTGTTTTACTCACTGCTTTAGCACACTCTGCTAACCCTGATGTCCTTGCCGTGTCTGAATCCTGGCTCAGGAAGGCCACCAAAATTCAGAGATTTCCATACCCAACTATAACATCTTCCGTCAAGATAGAACTGCCAAAGGGGCGGAGTCGCAGTCTACTGCAGAGATAGCCTGCAAAGTAATGTCATACTTTCCAGGTCCATACCCAAACAGTTTGAACTACTAATTTTGAAAATTACTCTCTCCAGAAACAAGTCTCTCACTGTTGCCGCCTGCTACCAACCCCGTCAGCTCCCAGCTGTGCCCTGGACACCATTTGTGAATTGATCGCCCCCATCTAGCTTCAGAGTTTGTCCTGTTAGGTGACCTAAACTGGGATATGCTTAACACCCCGGCAGTCCTACAATCTAAGCTAGATGCCCTCAATCTCACGCAAATCATCAAGGAACCCACCAGGTACAACCCTAACTCTGTAAACAAGGGCACCCTCATAGACGTCATCCTGACCAACTGGCCCTCCAAATATACCTCCGCTGTCTTCAACCAGGATCTCAGCGATCACTGCCTCATCGCCTGTATCCGCCACGGAGCCGCAGTCAAACGACCACCCCTCATCACTGTCAAACGCTCCCTAAAACACTTCTGTGAGCAGGCCTTTCTAATCGACCTGGCCCGTGTATCCTGGAAGGACATTGACCTCATCCCGTCAGTTGAGGATGCCTGGTCATTCTTTAAAAGTAACTTCCTCACCATTTTGGATAAGCATGCTCCGTTCAAAAAATGCAGAACCAAGAACAGATACAGCCCTTGGTTCACTCCAGACCTGACTGCCCTCGACCAGCACAAAAACATCCTGTGGCGGACTGCAATAGCATCGAATAGCCCCCGTGATATGCAACTGTTCAGGAAGTCAGGAACCAATACACGCAGTCAGTCAGGAAAGCTAAGGCCAGCTTCTTCAGGCAAAAGTTTGCATCCTGTAGCTCCAACTCCAAAAAGTTCTGGGACACTGTGAAGTCCATGGAGAACAAGAGCACCTCCTCCCAGCTGCCCACTGCACTGAGGCTAGGAAACACGGTCTCCACCGATAAATCCATGATTATCGAAAACTTCAATAAGCACTTCTCAACGGCTGGCCATGCCTTCCGCCTGGCTACTCCAACCTCGGCCAACAGCTCCGCCCCCCGTAGTTCCTCACCCAAGCCTCTCCAGGTTCTCCTTTACCCAAATCCAGATAGCAGATGTTCTGAAAGAGCTGCAAAACCTGGACCCGTACAAATCAGCTGGGCTTGACAATCTGGACCCGCTATTTCTGAAACTATCTGCCGCCATTGTCGCAACCCCTATTACCAGCCTGTTCAACCTCTCTTTCATATCGTCTGAGATCCCCAAGGATTGAAAGCTGCCGCAGTCATCCCCCTCTTCAAAGGAGGAGACACCCTGGACCCAAACTGCTATAGACCTATATCCATCCTGCCCTGCCTATCTAAGGTCTTCGAAAGCCAAGTCAACAAACAGGTCACTGACCATCTCGAATCCCACCGTACCTTCTCCGCTGTGCAATCTGGTTTCCGAGCCGGTCACGGGTGCACCTCAGCCACACTCAAGGTACTAAATGATATCATAACCGCCATCGATAAAAGACAGTACTGTGCAGCCGTCTTCATCGACCTCGCCAAGGCTTTCGACTCTGTCAATCACCAAATTCTTATCGGCAGACTCAACAGCCTCGGTTTTTCGGATGACTGCCTTGCCTGGTTCACCAATTACTTTGCAGACAGAGTTCAGTGTGTCAAATCAGAGGGCATGCTGTCCGGTCCTCTGGCAGTCTCTATGGGGTGCCACAGGGTTCAATTCTCGGGCCGACTCTTTTCTCTGTATATATCAATGATGTTGCTCTTGCTGCGGGCGATTCCCTGATCCACCTCTACGCAGACGACACCATTCTATATACTTTCGGCCCGTCATTGGACACTGTGCTATCAAACCTCCAAACGAGCTTCAATGCCATACAGCACTCCTTCCGTGGCCTCCAACTGCTCTTAAACGCGAGTAAAACCAAATGCATGCTTTTCAACCGATCGCTGCCTGCACCCGCATGCCCGACTAGCATCACCACCCTGGATGGTTCCAACCTTGAATATGTGGACATCTATAAGTACCTAGGTGTCTGGCTAGACTGCAAACTCTCCTTCCAGACTCACATCAAACATCTCCAATCAAAAATCAAATCCAGAGTCGGCTTTCTATTCCGCAACAAAGCCTCCTTCACTCACGCTGCCAAGCTTACCCTAGTAAAACTGACTATCCTACCGATCCTCGACTTCGGCGATGTCATCTACAAAATGGCTTCCAACACTCTACTCAGCAAACTGGATGCAGTCTATCACAGTGCCATCCGTTTTGTCACTAAAGCACCTTATACCACCCACCACTGCGACTTGTATGCTCTAGTCGGCTGGCCCTCACTACATATTCGTCGCCAGACCCACTGGCTCCAGGTCATTTACAAGTCCATGCTAGGTAAAGCTCCGCCTTATCTCAGTTCACTGGTCACGATGGCAACACCCATCCGTAGCACGCGCTCCAGCAGGTGTATCTCACTGATCATCCCTAAAGCCAACACCTCATTTGGCCGCCTTTCGTTCCAGTACTCTGCTGCCTGTGACTGGAACGAATTGCAAAAATCGCTGAAGTTGGAGACTTTTATCTCCCTCACCAACTTCAAACATCAGCTATCCGAGCAGCTAACCGATCGCTGCAGCTGTACATAGTCTACAGGTAAATAGCTCACCCTTTTTCACCTACCTCATTCCCATACTGTTTTTATACTGTTTTTATTTATTTACTTTTCTGCTCTTTTGCACACCAATATCTCTACCTGTACATGCCCATCTGATCATTTATCACTCCAGTGTTAATCTGCAAAATTGTATTATTCGCCTACCTCCTCATGCCTTTTGCACACATTGTATATAGACTGCCCATTTTTTTCTACTGTGTTATTGACTTGCTAATTGTTTACTCCATGTGTAACTCTGTGTTGTCTGTTCACACTGCTATGCTTTATCTTGGCCAGGTCGCAGTTGCAAATGAGAACTTGTTCTCAACTAGCCTACCTGGTTAAATAAAGGTGAAATAAAATTTAAAAAAGAGTAGTCTCCGTGTCCTTATTTCCCAGTACTGACTGTATGTGTATATCTGTCAGAGTAGTCTCCGTGTCCTTATTTCCCAGTACTGACTGTATGGGTATCTCTGTCAGAGTAGTCTCCATGTCCTTATTTCCCAGTACTGACTGTATGGGTATCTCTGTCAGAGTAGTCTCCATGTCCTTATTTCCCAGTACTGACTGTATGGGTATCTCTGTCAGAGTAGTCTCCATGTCCTTATTTCCCAGTACTGACTGTATGAGTATCTCTGTCAGAGTAGTCTCCATGTCCTTATTTCCCAGTACTGACTGTATGGGTATCTCTGTCAGAGTAGTCTCCATGTCCTTATTTCCCAGTACTGACTGTATGGGTATCTCTGTCAGAGTAGTCTCCATGTCCTTATTTCCCAGTACTGACTGTATGGGTATCTCTGTCAGAGTAGTCTCCATGTCCTTATTTCCCAGTACTGACTGTATGGGTATCTCTGTCAGAGTAGTCTCCATGTCCTTATTTCCCAGTACTGACTGTATGGGTATCTCTGTCAGAGTAGTCTCCATGTCCTTATTTCCCAGTACTGACTGTATGAGTATCTCTGTCAGAGTAGTCTCCATGTCCTTATTTCCCAGTACTGACTGTATGGGTATCTCTGTCAGAGTAGTCTCCATGTCCTTATTTCCCAGTACTGACTGTATGGGTATCTCTGTCAGAGTAGTCTCCATGTCCTTATTTCCCAGTACTGACTGTATGGGTATCTCTGTCAGAGTAGTCTCCATGTCCTTATTTCCCAGTACTGACTGTATGGGTATCTCTATCAGAGTAGTCTCCATGTCCTTATTTCCCAGTACTGACTGTATGGGTATATCTATCAGAGTAGTCTCCATGTCCTTATTTCCCAGTACTGACTGTATGGGTATCTCTGTCAGAGTAGTCTCCATGTCCTTATTTCCCAGTACTGACTGTATGGGTATCTCTGTCAGAGTAGTCTCCATGTCCTTATTTCCCAGTACTGACTGTATGGGTATCTCTGTCAGAGTAGTCTCCATCTCCTTATTTCCCAGTACTGACTGTATGGGTATCTCTGTCAGAGTAGTCTCCATGTCCTTATTTCCCAGTACTGACTGTATGGGTATCTCTGTCAGAGTAGTCTCCATCTCCTTATTTCCCAGTACTGACTGTATGGGTATCTCTGTCAGAGTAGTCTCCATGTCCTTATTTCCCAGTACTGACTGTATGGGTATCTCTATCAGAGTAGTCTCCATGTCCTTATTTCCCAGTACTGACTGTATGGGTATCTCTGTCAGAGTAGTCTCCATGTCCTTATTTCCCAGTACTGACTGTATGGGTATATCTATCAGAGTAGTCTCCATGTCCTTATTTCCCAGTACTGACTGTAGGAGTATCTCTGTCAGAGTAGTCTCCGTGTCCTTATTTCCCAGTACTGACTGTATGGGTATCTCTGTCAGAGTAGTCTCCATGTCCTTATTTCCCAGTACTGACTGTATGGGTATCTCTGTCAGAGTAGTCTCCATGTCCTTATTTCCCAGTACTGACTGTATGGGTATCTCTGTCAGAGTAGTCTCCATGTCCTTATTTCCCAGTACTGACTGTATGGGTATCTCTGTCAGAGTAGTCTCCATGTCCTTATTTCCCAGTACTGACTGTATGGGTATCTCTGTCAGAGTAGTCTCCATCTCCTTATTTCCCAGTACTGACTGTATGGGTATCTCTGTCAGAGTAGTCTCCATGTCCTTATTTCCCAGTACTGACTGTATGGGTATCTCTATCAGAGTAGTCTCCATGTCCTTATTTCCCAGTACTGACTGTATGGGTATCTCTGTCAGAGTAGTCTCCATCTCCTTATTTCCCAGTACTGACTGTATGGGTATCTCTGTCAGAGTAGTCTCCATGTCCTTATTTCCCAGTACTGACTGTATGGGTATCTCTATCAGAGTAGTCTCCATGTCCTTATTTCCCAGTACTGACTGTATGGGTATCTCTGTCAGAGTAGTCTCCATGTCCTTATTTCCCAGTACTGACTGTATGGGTATCTCTGTCAGAGTAGTCTCCATGTCCTTATTTCCCAGTACTGACTGTATGGGTATCTCTGTCAGAGTAGTCTCCATGTCCTTATTTCCCAGTACTGACTGTATGGGTATCTCTGTCAGAGTAGTCTCCATGTCCTTATTTCCCAGTACTGACTGTATGGGTATCTCTATCAGAGTAGTCTCCATGTCCTTATTTCCCAGTACTGACTGTATGGGTATATCTATCAGAGTAGTCTCCATGTCCTTATTTCCCAGTACTGACTGTATGGGTATCTCTGTCAGAGTAGTCTCCATGTCCTTATTTCCCAGTACTGACTGTATGGGTATCTCTGTCAGAGTAGTCTCCATGTCCTTATTTCCCAGTACTGACTGTATGGGTATCTCTGTCAGAGTAGTCTCCATCTCCTTATTTCCCAGTACTGACTGTATGGGTATCTCTGTCAGAGTAGTCTCCATGTCCTTATTTCCCAGTACTGACTGTATGGGTATCTCTGTCAGAGTAGTCTCCATCTCCTTATTTCCCAGTACTGACTGTATGGGTATCTCTGTCAGAGTAGTCTCCATGTCCTTATTTCCCAGTACTGACTGTATGGGTATCTCTGTCAGAGTAGTCTCCATGTCCTTATTTCCCAGTACTGACTGTATGGGTATATCTGTCAGAGTAGTCTCCATGTCCTTATTTCCCAGTACTGACTGTATGGGTATCTCTGTCAGAGTAGTCTCCATGTCCTTATTTCCCAGTACTGACTGTATGAGTATCTCTGTCAGAGTAGTCTCCATGTCCTTATTTCCCAGTACTGACTGTATGGGTATCTCTGTCAGAGTAGTCTCCATGTCCTTATTTCCCAGTACTGACTGTATGGGTATCTCTGTCAGAGTAGTCTCCATGTCCTTATTTCCCAGTACTGACTGTATGAGTATCTCTGTCAGAGTAGTCTCCATGTCCTTATTTCCCAGTACTGACTGTATGGGTATCTCTGTCAGAGTAGTCTCCATCTCCTTATTTCCCAGTACTGACTGTATGGGTATCTCTGTCAGAGTAGTCTCCATCTCCTTATTTCCCAGTACTGACTGTATGGGTATCTCTGTCAGAGTAGTCTCCATGTCCTTATTTCCCAGTACTGACTGTATGGGTATCTCTGTCAGAGTAGTCTCCATCTCCTTATTTCCCAGTACTGACTGTATGGGTATCTCTGTCAGAGTAGTCTCCATGTCCTTATTTCCCAGTACTGACTGTATGGGTATCTCTGTCAGAGTAGTCTCCATGTCCTTATTTCCCAGTACTGACTGTATGGGTATATCTGTCAGAGTAGTCTCCATGTCCTTATTTCCCAGTACTGACTGTATGGGTATCTCTGTCAGAGTAGTCTCCATGTCCTTATTTCCCAGTACTGACTGTATGAGTATCTCTGTCAGAGTAGTCTCCATGTCCTTATTTCCCAGTACTGACTGTATGGGTATCTCTGTCAGAGTAGTCTCCATGTCCTTATTTCCCAGTACTGACTGTATGGGTATCTCTGTCAGAGTAGTCTCCATGTCCTTATTTCCCAGTACTGACTGTATGAGTATCTCTGTCAGAGTAGTCTCCATGTCCTTATTTCCCAGTACTGACTGTATGGGTATCTCTGTCAGAGTAGTCTCCATCTCCTTATTTCCCAGTACTGACTGTATGGGTATCTCTGTCAGAGTAGTCTCCATGTCCTTATTTCCCAGTACTGACTGTATGGGTATCTCTGTCAGAGTAGTCTCCATGTCCTTATTTCCCAGTACTGACTGTATGGGTATCTCTGTCAGAGTAGTCTCCATGACCTTATTTCCCAGTACTGACTGTATGGGTATCTCTGTCAGAGTAGTCTCCATGTCCTTATTTCCCAGTACCCAGTGACTGTATGGGTATCTCTGTCAGAGTAGTCTCCATGTCCTTATTTCCCAGTACTGACTGTATGGGTATCTCTGTCAGAGTAGTCTCCATGTCCTTATTTCCCAGTACTGACTGTATGAGTATCTCTGTCAGAGTAGTCTCCATGTCCTTATTTCCCAGTACTGACTGTATGGGTATCTCTGTCAGAGTAGTCTCCATGTCCTTATTTCCCAGTACTGACTGTATGGGTATCTCTGTCAGAGTAGTCTCCATGTCCTTATTTCCCAGTACTGACTGTATGAGTATCTCTGTCAGAGTAGTCTCCATGTCCTTATTTCCCAGTACTGACTGTATGGGTATCTCTGTCAGAGTAGTCTCCATGTCCTTATTTCCCAGTACTGACTGTATGAGTATCTCTGTCAGAGTAGTCTCCATCTCCTTATTTCCCAGTTCTGACTGTATGGGTATCTCTGTCAGAGTAGTCTCCATGTCCTTATTTCCCAGTACTGACTGTATGAGTATCTCTGTCAGAGTAGTCTCCATGTCCTTATTTCCCAGTACTGACTGTATGGGTATCTCTGTCAGAGTAGTCTCCATCTCCTTATTTCCCAGTACTGACTGTATGGGTATCTCTGTCAGAGTAGTCTCCATGTCCTTATTTCCCAGTACTGACTGTATGGGTATCTCTGTCAGAGTAGTCTCCATGTCCTTATTTCCCAGTACTGACTGTATGGGTATCTCTGTCAGAGTAGTCTCCATGTCCTTATTTCCCAGTACTGACTGTATGGGTATCTCTGTCAGAGTAGTCTCCATGTCCTTATTTCCCAGTACTGACTGTATGGGTATATCTGTCAGAGTAGTCTCCATGTCCTTATTTCCCAGTACTGACTGTATGGGTATCTCTGTCAGAGTAGTCTCCATGTCCTTATTTCCCAGTACTGACTGTATGGGTATCTCTGTCAGAGTAGTCTCCATGTCCTTATTTCCCAGTACTGACTGTATGGGTATCTCTGTCAGAGTAGTCTCCATGTCCTTATTTCCCAGTACTGACTGTATGAGTATCTCTGTCAGAGTAGTCTCCATGTCCTTATTTCCCAGTACTGACTGTACGGGTATCTCTGTCAGAGTAGTCTCCATCTCCTTATTTCCCAGTACTGACTGTATGGGTATCTCTGTCAGAGTAGTCTCCATCTCCTTATTTCCCAGTACTGACTGTATGGGTATCTCTGTCAGAGTAGTCTCCATGTCCTTATTTCCCAGTACTGACTGTATGGGTATCTCTGTCAGAGTAGTCTCCATCTCCTTATTTCCCAGTACTGACTGTATGGGTATCTCTGTCAGAGTAGTCTCCATGTCCTTATTTCCCAGTACTGACTGTATGGGTATCTCTGTCAGAGTAGTCTCCATGTCCTTATTTCCCAGTACTGACTGTATGGGTATATCTGTCAGAGTAGTCTCCATGTCCTTATTTCCCAGTACTGACTGTATGGGTATCTCTGTCAGAGTAGTCTCCATGTCCTTATTTCCCAGTACTGACTGTATGAGTATCTCTGTCAGAGTAGTCTCCATGTCCTTATTTCCCAGTACTGACTGTATGGGTATCTCTGTCAGAGTAGTCTCCATGTCCTTATTTCCCAGTACTGACTGTATGGGTATCTCTGTCAGAGTAGTCTCCATGTCCTTATTTCCCAGTACTGACTGTATGAGTATCTCTGTCAGAGTAGTCTCCATGTCCTTATTTCCCAGTACTGACTGTATGGGTATCTCTGTCAGAGTAGTCTCCATCTCCTTATTTCCCAGTACTGACTGTATGGGTATCTCTGTCAGAGTAGTCTCCATGTCCTTATTTCCCAGTACTGACTGTATGGGTATCTCTGTCAGAGTAGTCTCCATGTCCTTATTTCCCAGTACTGACTGTATGGGTATCTCTGTCAGAGTAGTCTCCATGACCTTATTTCCCAGTACTGACTGTATGGGTATCTCTGTCAGAGTAGTCTCCATGTCCTTATTTCCCAGTACTGACTGTATGGGTATCTCTGTCAGAGTAGTCTCCATCTCCTTATTTCCCAGTACTGACTGTATGAGTATCTCTGTCAGAGTAGTCTCCATGTCCTTATTTCCCAGTACTGACTGTATGGGTATCTCTGTCAGAGTAGTCTCCATGTCCTTATTTCCCAGTACTGACTGTATGGGTATCTCTGTCAGAGTAGTCTCCATGTCCTTATTTCCCAGTACTGACTGTATGGGTATCTCTGTCAGAGTAGTCTCCATGACCTTATTTCCCAGTACTGACTGTATGGGTATCTCTGTCAGAGTAGTCTCCATGTCCTTATTTCCCAGTACTGACTGTATGGGTATCTCTGTCAGAGTAGTCTCCATGACCTTATTTCCCAGTACTGACTGTATGGGTATCTCTGTCAGAGTAGTCTCCATGTCCTTATTTCCCAGTACTGACTGTATGGGTATCTCTGTCAGAGTAGTCTCCATGTCCTTATTTCCCAGTACTGACTGTATGGGTATCTCTGTCAGAGTAGTCTCCATGACCTTATTTCCCAGTACTGACTGTATGGGTATCTCTGTCAGAGTAGTCTCCATGTCCTTATTTCCCAGTACTGACTGTATGGGTATCTCTGTCAGAGTAATCTCAATGTCTCTCCATTTGGATTCGTATTCTGAGTTGCACCAACACACCAGGGGTCTCAATTGGGCTGACACATAATAATATTTTAGGTTTGGTAAGGCCATACCCCCACAGTTTTTTGGTAACTGTAATGTTGTATATCTTGTTGTATATCTTCCAGATAAACCCTGATATCCGTTTATCCCATTCCCTGAACTGTTTAGGCGGGATTTCTATGGGCAGTGATTAGAACAAATACAGTAACCTTGGCAGGATGTTCATTTTGATTGTTTCAATTCTACTACTAAGATCTAAGGGAAGTGAATTCCACCTGTCTAGGTCATCATATATTTTCTTGTTAATGTGATCGTAATTCATGCAATAAAGTTTGGGTGTATCTTTTGGTAAATTTACTCCCAGATATTTAACGAATGAAAAGGTCCAGGTGAAGTTATACCTGCTCTTCAGCTCTTCCTGTGGGGTATAATTATATACTAGGGCTTGGGTCTTGTGTACGTTAAGCACATACCCTGAATATGTTCCAAATGTTTGTAAAACATCCATCAATCTAGGTACACTTGAGCCTGGGTCTTTAAGGAATAACAGAACGTCATCAGCATACATGCATATCTTATGTTCACTGCCTCTTATTGTTATTCCCTCTAAGGTTGGGTCCTGTCTTATTGCCTGTGATAATGGTTCGAGGTACAAGGAGAAGAGCGTGGGTGAAAGACTACAGCCTTGTCTTGCCCCTCGCTCTAATATTATCGTTCGTGTCAAATGTCCATTTATCTTTATTCTAGCGGTCGGACATGAAACAGTGTTTTGATGCACTGTATCACTTCGTTGTTGAAACCAAATCTTTCCATAACTTGTAATAGGTAATCCCATCCCACTGAATCAAATGATTTTTCTGCATCTAGGCTGATTAATATTGCACTTGTCTTATTCTGAGTAATGTGGTCCATGTAGTGTTCTCCTTATATTGTCCTGTGTCTGCCTATTTTGTATGAAACCAGTTTGATCTCCGTCAATCAATTCTGGGATTATGTTCTCCATTCTTTTGGCTATTATTGATGCATATAGTTTATAATCTGTGGTAAGAATTGCCCTAGGTCTATATGAACTGCATTCTTTCTTATCTTTACCCTCTTCTGGGATTACTGATATGATGGCCTCTCCATGATGGTGGGAGACCCCCCTCAGAGTCAGTTAAAACAGGCCTTAAGTAGAGGTGCTAATTGTTCTCTGAAGGTCTTGAACCATTCTGAAGGGAAGCCATCAGTGCCTGGAGACTTGTTGACTTTTTGTTGAGATATTGCTTTATTAATTTCTTCGGTGGATATTTCTAAAGTTAGTCTATCATTTTGCTCTGTCCCAATTGAGGGGAGATCAAGTGAGTTCAAAAAGTGCTCTATTGTCTGTGCATCTGCCTTCTCTGGTTGCTTGTACAGATTTGTGTAATATGATTCAAATGCATTCTGTATTTCATCTCATTTGCATGTGATCTTTTTTGTTTTGGGGTCTTTTATTTTGAAAATGGTATTCTGTGCTGGTTGCTTCCTGAGTCTCCATGCTAGTAATTTGGTTGCCTTTGAGCCTGCTTCATAATATCGTTGTTTCAGGAACCTAAGCTTTTTCTCTACTTCTTCTCTATAAGTCTGGTCAATTTCCTGTTTTACCTTTTGAATGTCTCGTAATATAAGAGGGTCTTTGTATTGACTATGAGATCGTTCTAAGTTTCTTAGGGTTTCCTGTCGTTTCAGCAGTTTCTGTGCTTTAATCTTGAGAGATGATGTGGCTATGATCTTGTCACGTTCTGACCTTTATTTTCTGTGTTTTGTGTTTAGTTAGTATGGTCAGGGCGTGAGTTGGGTGGGCAGTCTATGTTTGTTTGTCTAGGTTTTGGGAAATTCTATGTTTCGGCCTAGTATGGTTCTCAATCAGAGGCAGGTGTCATTAGTTGTCTCTGATTGAGAATCATACTTAGGTGGCCTGGGTTTCACTGTGTGTTTGTGGGTGATTGTTTCCTGTCTCTGTGTATGCACCAGATAGGACTGTAATTTGAGTTTTCACGTTTTCTTGTTTTGTTAGTTTGTTCATGTGTACCTTATCGCATTAAAAAGTACCATGGAAAATTACCACGCCGCGTATTGGTCCTCTGATCCGTTTCGCCTCTCCTCTTCGGAAGAAGAGGAGGAAACTCGTTACAGAATCACCCACCACAATCGGACCAAGCGGCGTGGTAAAGGACAGCGACGACAGCAGCAGCAGCATCAACAACAGAGGCCACCATCACAGGACTCCTGGACATGGGAGCAGATATTGAACGGAGAGGGACCCTGGGCACGGGCTGGGGAAAATCGCAGCCCCAAAGCAGAGCTGGAGGCAGCGAAGGCTGATCGGCGGCAATATGAGGAGCCAGCACGGCAGTGCGACAGGTACGAGAGGCAGCCCCAAATTTTTTTTGGGGGGGGGCACACGAGGTGTGGTACTAAGCCAGGTAGCAGACCTGAGCTCACTCCTCGTGCTTATTATGAGCAGCGCATTACTGGTCAGGCACCGTGTTATGCGGTTGAGCGCACGGTGTCGCCAGTGCGTGTCCATAGCCCGGTGCGCTATAGGGCAGCCCCGAGAGTGCCATGCGAGTGTGGGCATTGAGCCAGGGCGTATGGTGCCTGCTCAGCGGGTCTGGTCGCCGGTACGCAGTCTTGGTCCAGGTTATCCTCTGCGCCGGCTCTGCGTGCTGTGTCTCCGGGCGCTGGGAGGGTGCAGTGCGTCCTCTGCCTGCGCTCCGCTCGTACCGGGCAACTGTGGGAGTGGAGCCTAGGGAGAGGTGCGTGTAGTAAGCACTAGATCTCCCGTGCTTACCCACAGCCCGGTTCAACCTGTGCCTGCACTCTTGAGGGTCCGGGCTCGAGTAGTTGTCCAGCCTGGGGAAGTGGTGCCAGGTTGCGCACCAGAGCTCCAGTGCTCCCCACAGCCCGGTCTTTCAGGCTCCTCCTAACACCAAGCCTCCTGAAAGTCTCCCCAGCCTGGTAGTTCCTGTGGCAGCCCCACGCACCAGGCTGTCTCTCAGTCTCCTCCCTGCAGGTGCTCCCGCCTGTCCGGCGCCGCTGCCGGAGCCTCCCGCCTGTCCGGCGCCGCGTCCGGAGCCTCCCGCCTGTTCGGCGCCGCTGCCGGAGCCTCCCGCCTGTCCGGCGCCGCTGCCGGAGCCTCCCGCCTGTCCGGCGCCGCTGCCGGAGCCTCCCGCCTGTCCGGAGCCTCCCGCCTGTCCGGCGCCGCTGCCGGAGCCTCCCGCCTGTCCGGCGCCGCTGCCGGGCCTCCCGCCTGTCCGGCGCTGCTGCCGGAGCCTCCCGCCTGTCCGGCGCTGCTGCCGGAGCGTCCCGCCTGTCCGGCGCCGCTGCTGGAGCGTCCCGCCTGTCTGGCGCCGCTGCCGGCGCGTCCCGCCTGTCTGGCGCCGCTGCCGGAGCGTCCCTCCTGTCCGGCGCCGCTGCTGGAGCGTCCCGCCTGTCCGGCGCCGCTGCCTCCTGTAGCAGCTCCACGCACCAGGCTGTCTCTCTGTCTCCTCTCTGCAGGTGCTCCCGCCTGTCCGGCGCCGTTGCCGGAGCGTCCCGCCTGTCCGGCGCCGCTGCCGGAGCCTCCCGCCTGTCCGGCGCCGCTGCCGGAGCGTCCCGCCTGTCCGGCGCCACTGCCGGGCGTCCCGCCTGTCCGGCGCCGCTGCCGGAGCGTCCCGCCTGTCCGGCGCCGCTGCCGGGCGTCCCGCCTGTCCGGCGCCACTGCCGGAGCCTCCCGCCTGTCCGGCGCCGCTGCCGGAGCCTCCCGCCTGTCCGGCGCCGCTGCCAGAGCGTCCCGCCTGTCCGGCGCCGCTGCCGGAGCCCCTCAGCCCAGAGGCGCCAGAGCCCCTCAGCCCAGAGGCGCCAGAGCCCCTCAGCCCAGAGGCGCCAGAGCCCCTCAGCCCAGAGGCGCCAGAGCCCCTCAGCCCAGAGGCGCCAGAGCCCCTCAGCCCAGAGGCGCCAGAGCCCCTGTCCCTCTGTCCAGAGCCCCTGTCCCTCTGTCCAGAGCCCCTGTCCCTCTGTCCAGAGCCCCTGCCCCTCTGTCCCGAGCTGCCCCTCTGTCCAGTGGGGTCATTGAGAGGGGTTGCCATGGTGAGAAAGCCACGGAGGCGGAAAATGAGGCGGACAAAGACAAGGGTGAAGTGGGGTCCGCGTCCCGCGCCAGAACCGCCACCGCGGACAGACGCCCACCCAGACCCTCCCCTATAGGTCAAGGTTTTGCGGCCGGGAGTCCGCACCTTTGGGGGGGGGTACTGTCACGTTCTGACCTTTATTTTCTGTGTTTTGTGTTTAGTTAGTATGGTCAGGGCGTGAGTTGGGTGGGCAGTCTATGTTTGTTTGTCTAGGTTTTGGGAAATTCTATGTTTTGAAAGTATGGTTCTCAATCAGAGGCAGGTGTCATTAGTTGTCTCTGATTGAGAATCATACTTAGGTGGCCTGGGTTTCACTGTGTGTTTGTGGGTGATTGTTTCCTGTCTCTGTGTATGCACCAGATAGGACTGTAATTTGAGTTTTCACGTTTTCTTGTTTTGTTAGTTTGTTCATGTGTACCTTATCGCATTAAAAGTACCATGGAAAATTACCACGCCGCGTATTGGTCCTCTGATCCGTTTCGCCTCTCCTCTTCGGAAGAAGAGGAGGAAACTCGTTACAGATCTTCCCTCTAATAACCGCCTTAGCTGCATCCCACAATATAGCAGGAGATACTTCCCCATTATCATTATTCTCCAGATAGATGTTCAATTCTGTCTTTATTGATTCCTTGAATGCTGGATCATTCAGCATGCTTGTATTAAGTTTCCATATAGTATTTCTTGGTTTGCTATCAAGGTGCAGAGTTAGGTAAAATCCATTATGATCTAATAAGTCACTCTGCCCGATCCTACAATCCTTAAGCCCGTGTCTTTCTGCACTGTACATGAAAAAGTAGTCTAACCTGGAGTATTCAGTGTGGCGGGCTGAGTAAAAGTATATTCCTTATCGGTCTTGTGGGTGTCACGCCATACTCCCCTCGTCTTTTGATTCATTCCTGTATTCATTCATCTCTATTCCCTTTTTTCTCTCTTCTCTCTCTGGACTCTTCTCTCTGGATCCCTTTGTTCCTCCAACCACCTTCTTCCTTCCTTTTTAATTTTGTTCTCCAATGTCTTTCACCTCATCTACTTCAAGTCCATTACTCTCCCCCTCCTCTGACTCTCTCTACTTACATACCGCAGAGTAGTGACGCGCGGAAAAATCATCTGTCCTTAGTTGCAACTCTCACTACCAAGTTCCAAACTGCCATTGGAAGCAATGTCATCACAAGCACCGTTCATCAGGAGCTTCCATGGCTGAGCAGCCACACACAAGCCTAAGATCACCATGTGCAAGTGTTGGCTGAAGTTCTCTGGAGAGATAAATCACACTTCACTATCTGGCAGTCCAACAGACAAAGCTGGGTTTTGTGGATGCCAAAAGAAAGCTACCTCCCCAAATGCATTTTTTTATTTAACCAGGCAAGTTCTTATGTACAATGACAGCCTACTGGGGACAGTGGGTTAACTGCCTTGTTCAGGGGCAGAATGACAGTTTCTTACCTTGTCAGCTCAGGGATTCGATCCAGTTACTGGCCCAATGTTCTAACCACAAGGCTACCTGCCACACCTGCATAGTGCCAAGTGTAAAGTTTGGTGGAGGAGGAATAATGGTCTGGGGCTGTTTTTCATGAATCAGGCTAGACCTCTTATTTCCAGGAAAGGGACATCATAACACTACATCATACAATGACATTCAAGACGATTCTGTGATTCAAACTTTGTATCAAGAGTTTGGGGAAGGCCCTTTCCTGTTTCAGCATGACACTGCCCCTGTGCACACAGCGAGGTCCATACAGAAATGGTTTGTTGAGATCGGTGTCGAAGAACTTGCCTGGCCTGCACAGAGCCCTGGCCTCAACCCCATTGAACACTTTTGGGATGAATTGGAATGTCGACTGCATGGCCTAATCGCCCAAAATCAGCACCTGACCTCACTAACACTCTTGTGGCTGAATGGAAGCAAGTCCCCGCAGCAATGTTCCAACATCTAGTGGAAGGCCTTCCCAGAAAAGTGGAGGCTGTAATAGCAGCAATGTTCCAACATCTAGTGGAAGGCCTTCCCAGAAGAGTGGAGGCTGTTATAGCAGCAATGTTCCAACATCTAGTGGAAGGCCTTCCCAGAAGAGAAGAGGCTGTTATAGCAGCAATGTTCCAACATCTAGTGGAAGGCCTTCCCAGAAGAGTAGAGGCTGTTATAAAAGCAAAGTGGGGACCAACTACATTTAATGCCCCTAATTTTGGAATGAGATGGTGTCCACATACTTTTGGTCATGTCGTGTATCATTCCTTGTTCTCTCCCCCTCCCTCCATCTTGTCATACTTTTTTCTCCCCCTCCATATCCTCTCCTGTGACTTTCTTCTTCTCCTCTCCTCTCCTTTCTAGCTGTCCTTCTGTGTCTCAGCAACTCAATGCATGCTCTGTCTGTGTGTGTGTCCTCAGTTTCCCAGTGGAGCTGAATCAGGGATTAGAGCAGAGGGACTCCTTAAAATTCACCCTCCCTCCCTCACCCCCCAACAATAGGATATTTAGCCTCCTCCCTATAGCCTGCTGCTCCTGGGTCCTCTGCACCTCGGTCGACACGCTCCCTTGCCTCCCAACCCCCCACACACACACACACACACACACACACACACACACACACACACACACTGCCCTGATTGATTAAAAAAATTCAGCCAATTAGCAGATGAAAACTCTGAAGGTGTGTGTGTGTTTGTGCATGTGCATGTGTTTGTTTCAGTTACAAAGCAGAAGCAGGGTCAACAGTAATGTCACAGCTTTCTTAACACTCTTAACACGCTCTCCCAAATCCCATCCTCCCTCTGGAACCCATCGCTTACCCTTTCTCCACTGTCTATCACTCTGTTTCTCTTCTTCTCCACTGTCTATCACTCTGTTTCTCTTCTTCTCCACTGTCTATCACTCTGTTTCTCTTCTTCTCCACTGTCTATCACTCTGTTTCTCTTCTTCTCCACTGTCTATCACTCTGTTTCTCTTCTTCTCCACTGTCTCTCTCTCTCCCTTCATATTGTTCTTCTTCACTCCTTCTAACTCTTTCTCTGTCTCAAACATCTACATAGCTGACAAACTCCAAAGAATAAATAATAAAACCAAACTAGCCTCATAAGAACCAGCCAACCAACCACCAAACCAATGGTCTCCTTAGAACAAACCAGCCAACCAAACACCAAACCAATGGTCTCCTTAGAACAAACCAACCAACCAAACACCAAACCAATGGTCTCATTAGAACCAGCCATCCAACCACCAAACCAATGGTCTCATTAGAATAAACCAACCAAACCACCAAACCAATGGTCTCATTAGAACCAAACAACCAACCACCAAACCAACGAACTCATTAGAACCAGCCAACCAACCACCAAATAATGATCTCATTAGAACCAACCAACCAACCACCAAACCAATGGTCTCATTTGAACCAGCCAACCAACCACCAAATCAACGGTCTCATTAGAACCAACCACCAAACCAATGGTCTCATTAGAACCAACCACCAAACCAACGGTCTCATTAGAACCAACCACCAAACCAACGGTCTCATTAGAATCAACCACCAAACCAACGGTCTCATTAGAATCAACCACCAAACCAATGGTCTCATTAGAGCCAACCACCAAACCAATGGTCTCATTAGAACCAACCACCAAACCAACGGTCTCATTAGAATCAACCACCAAACCAATGGTCTCATTAGAACCAACCACCAAACCAATGGTCTCATTAGAACCAACCACCAAACCAATGGTCTCATTAGAACCAACCACCAAACCAATGGTCTCATTAGAACCAACCATCAAACCAATGGTCTCATTAGAACCAACCACCAAACCAACGGTCTCATTAGAACCAGCCAACAAACCAATGGTCTCATTAGAACTTCCCTTCCTCTTCCTTTGTCTCTCCCCTCTTCTCTCAGCTTCTTATTTCTCTGTCTCTCCCCTCTTCTCTCAGCTTCTTATTTCTCTGTCTCTCCCCTCTTCTCTCAGCTTCTTATTTCTCTGTCTCTCCCCTCTTCTCTCAGCTTCTTATTTCTCTGTCTCTCCCCCTCTTTTGTGCTGTCTCTCCCTCTTCTCTCAGCTTCTTATTTCTCTGTCTCTCCCCTCTTTTGTGCTGCCTCTCCCCTCTCTCTTTTTCTGTCCCCCTGTCTTAATCACATTTTCATCCCTCCCTCCCTCCTTTACTGTCATGTCATTATTCAATCATCCCTTTAATCTGTCTCTCCACCCCAGAGTCCCTCACAGACATGAGTCTCATCGTCCTTCATGTGCCCCTCACACCTCCCCAGTCCTTACCTCTACCTCTACTTCTATCACTCACAATAAGTCTTCATATACGCCGGCTGCAGTATTCACACCGTAGGCTCCTATAATATAATATCTCCTTTCTTACACCATATTTTAACAGCATCCGTCATCTCTCTCCCTTCATATTATTATTCTTCTTCACTCCTTCTCTGCCCCATCTCCTTGTTTTTCAAACTTCTAAAACTCAGCAAAACATCCTCTCACTGTCAACTGCGTTTACTTTCAGCTAACTTAACATGTATAAATATTTGTATGAACATAAGATTCAACAATTGAGACATAAATTGAACAATTTCCACAGACATGTGACTAACAGAAATGGAAAAATGTGTCCCTAAACAAAGGGGGGTCAAAATCAAAAGTAACAGTCAGTATCTGGTGTGGTAACCAGCTGCATTAAGTACTGCAGTGTATCTCCTCCTCATGGACTGCACCAGATCTGCCAGTTCTTGCTGTGAGATGTTACCCGACTCTTCCAGCAAGGCACCTGCAAGTTCACCCTCCGATCCAACAGGTCCCAGACATGCTCAATGGGATTGAGATCTGGGCTCTTCGCTTGCCATGGCAGAATACTGACATTTCTGTCTTACAGGAAATCACGCACAGAATAAGCAGTATGGCTGGTGGCATTGTGGAGGGTCATGCTGGAGGGTCATGTCAGGATGACTTACAGTCATGTGTGAACATTCTACGGGTACCACATCAGTGAGCCACAGAGGATGTCTTCCCTGTAACGCACAGCGTTGAGATTCCCTGCAATGACAACAAGCTCAGTCCGATGATGCTGTGACACACCGCCACAGACCATGATGAACCCTCCACCTCCAAATCGATCCCACTCCAGAGTACAGGCCTCGGTGTAACACTCATTCCTTCGACGATAAACGCGAATCCGACCATCACCCCTGGTGAGACAAAGCCGCGACTCGTCAGTGAAGAGCACATTTTGCCAGTCCTGTCTGGTCAGCGACGGTGGATTTGTGCCCATATTGATGTCGTTGATGTCTGGTGAGGACCTGCCTTACAACAGGCCTATAAGCCCTCAGTCCAGCCTCTCTCAGCCTATTGCGGACAGTCTGAGCACTGATGGAGGGATTATACATTCCTGGTATAACTTGGGCAGTTGGTGTTGCCATCCTGTACCTGTCCCGCAGGTGTGATGTTCGGATGTACCAATCCTGTGCAGGTGTTGTACACGTGGTCTGCCACTGTGAGTATGATCAGCTGTCCATCCTGTCTCCCTATAGCGCTGTCTTAGGCGTCTCACAGTACGGACATAGCAATTTATTGCCCTGGCCACATCTGCAGGCCTCATGCCTCTTTGCAGCATGCCTAAGGCACGTTCACACAGATGAGCAGGGACCCTAGGCATCTTTCTTTTGGTGTTTTTCAGAGTCAGTAGACAGGCCTCTTTAGTGTCCTAAGTTTTCCTAACTGTGACCTTAATTTCCTATTGTCTGTAAGCTGTTAGTGTCTTAACGACCGTTCCAACAGGTGCATGTTCATTAATTGTTAATGGTTCATTGAACAAGCATGGGAAACAGTGTTTAAACCCTTTACAATGAAGATCTGTGAAGTTGACATAGCTGAGTTGACATAGTGAGTTGACATAGCTGACAAACTACAACGAATATTGAATAAAACCAAACAAGCCTCATTAAAACCAACCAACAAACCACCAAACCAACAGTCTCATTAGAACCAGCCAGCCAACCAACCACCAAACCAACAGTCTCACTAGAACCAGACAAACAACTACCTAAAATAACGGTCTCATTAGGACCAGCCAACCAACCACCAAACTAACGGTCTCATTAGAACCAGCCAACCAACCACCAAATTAACTGTCTCGTTAGAACCAACCAACCACCAAACCAACGGTCTCATGAGAACCAGCCAACCAACCACCAAACCAACGGACTCATTAGAACCAGCCAACCAACCACCAAACCAACCAACCACCAAACCAATGGTCTCATTAGAACCAACCAACCAACCACCAAACCAACAGTCTCATTAGAACCAACCAACCAAACACCAAACCAACAGTATCATTAGAACTCATTAGAACCAATCAACCAACCACCAAACCAACGGTCTCATTAGAACCAGCCAACCAACCACCAAACCAATGGTCACATTCGAACCAGCCAACTATAACCACCAAACCAACGGTCTCATTAGAACCAGCCAACCAAGCACCAAACCAACGGTCTCATTAGAACCAGCCAACCAACCACCAAACCAACAGTCTCATTAGAACCAGCCAACCAACCACCAAACCAACAGTCTCCTCATACACAACTGGACAAGCTATTTTTCTTCTCCACTGATTAGTGTTCCATTCTGAAGGAGTAACTGTTGACCATGCAGATGATCCAAAATAAACCCCCAAACCCTGTTGAGCAATTAGAATAGAGCTGTAGTATCAGTTCTTCATCTTTTGTGTTGTTTCTTATGATCAGTGTGTCAGCATGTGATGTGTGAAAAAGATTCTTAAAATTAGACGGTGTCTTCTGGCCCTACCTTATCAACATTCACTGTGTGTGTGTCTGTGTGTTTATGTATGTTTGTGTGCGTGTCTGTGTGTCTAGGCTGTTGTTTTACTAAACTTATTTCCTTATTAGTGCTGATCTCTGTTAAACCAACTTAATGGGCTCTAATCTAATCATCTCTCCACAGATAGCTGGACACACACACGGACACGCACACACCCACACACAAGCACACAAAGACTGCTCTCTGTCTCTGTACTGTTGAATAATACATAGTGAGTCTTGTTGCTCAAAGTCATGTGGAAATCCTACAGCATGTTCTTCGTACCATAGACAAGGTTTATAATGATAAATCCTCTATATATTTACGTGGAAACAGCTTCATAACCCATCTTTGATTAAGCCTTTCAGACCTGTCTTAGGGATTAGAGTAGCTGTGAATTATTAAGCAGTTTGGTGGTGCGTGTTTGCTTTTTCTTGACGCCAACAGTTTCTCAAGGGCTTGGGAGAAATGGAACAAAGAACCTCCTTCCTCCCATGATTCCTTTGGCTTACAGGGCAACCAGGAAGTGTGTTGTCTTACAGGGCAACCAGGAAGTGTGTTGTTATGTCATGCTCTCTTTTAGGTCAGGCACTGTAAAAATAGAATGCTTTTTTGCCTTTGTTTTGTTCTAGAAGCGCACAGATGGGGTTCCATATTGCACGAGAGAGTGAGTGTGTCTTTACTATGCAGGGTCACATAATCAACCACAGGAGCATGCCATCATGGTAACCACATTTCAACATTGACAAACCTTATATAAAATATATTGAATTTGTACCTTTAAAACAATGTTAGATTTTCAACGTTATATCCACTTTCAGGAAATAAATAATGGCCCAGCAGAACCTCCAACTGGAGAATTGATCTATCTACAGTTACATTTTGGTCTCACATCCAGGGTGTTGACGAAGCCCAGCCCTGCTTAGCTATGCTAATTGTCTCTAACAATTACCAATGTGCTATCAAGAGAATGATTGTTGAGAGATCTCCACTGTTGCTATCGAAGTCATTGCAAAGGGTATAGGTTTAAGAGAGCAAATGAAATGTAACCATACTATATCACTCATACAGTATATCATCAATGATGCTATTTAGCCCTGTAAACTGTAGTATATAGGGCTATAGTTTCAATTCAACCCTGCATTCAGCTCAACACAGACAATACAATAGGACTAGAATTTCAAACTCTGTAAGATAATTTAAAATGCAATTATCTTAAGTGATATTGAATTGTGTTTGGTTGTCAACACAACCGAATATCAACATTTGAAGGAGATGTATATTCTTCTTGGATAGTTCCATCTGTACCACTGACTTAGTCTGGCTTTAATTCCAGTTTGTCAACAAATGAATCATTGATATGTTGGATTCACGTCTCCATCGCAGTCAAACATTATGATAAAGAATAGAACTAAATCAAATCAAACTTTATTTAAAGTGTATTTAAAGTTTGGATTTGATTTGATTTAGTCCTATTCTTTAACAAACTGGAATTAAAGTCAGAATAAGTCAGTGGCACAGATGGAACTATCCAGGTACACTAGCGACCATTCATTTAGGATTTTGAGCCCCACCTGTTTAGCAACATTTTAAAATTGAAATTAAATATTTACCTGTTTTGCATGTTATTTTGGCATTACATATCAGTTTGTAAAAAAATTATTTCTTCTTTCTGTAGTTGGAGTGGCAGCCAGCGTAAGAACAGAGGGTTGGTGTTGGTAATCTTCTCTATTTGTGCCGTGATTGGCTCATTGTTCTGTCACTCATGGGGACACGAAGTCACCGCAAAATCTACCGGAAGAGCTTGGCAGATCAAGCCCCCTTGGGTGCTACAATATTTTTACATTAGAAGTACCTGTCCAAGAAGGATTAAGGTCATTGGCCACAGATAAAATGACTTCAAATCATGTTATATCTACCGTAGCTTTTTTAAGACTGATGATGTCACCATCATACTTTCAAAATCTTAGCTGGCAAGCTACAGTGCCTTGCGAAAGTATTCGGCCCCCTTGAACTTTGCGACCTTTTGCCACATTTCAGTCTTCAAACATAAAGATATAAAACTGTATTTTTTTGTGAAGAATCAACAACAAGTTGGTGCATTTCTACGGAGACTTGATTACACACAGGTGGATTGTATTTATCATCATTAGTCATTTAGGTCAACATTGGATCATTCAGAGATCCTCACTGAACTTCTGGAGAGAGTTTGCTGCACTGAAAGTAAAGGGACTGAATAATTTTGCACGCCCAATTTTTCAGTTTTTGATTTGTTAAAAAAGCTTGAAATATCAAATAAATGTCGTTCCACTTCATGATTGTGTCCCACTTTTTGTTGATTCTTCACAAAAAAATACAGTTTTATATCTTTATGTTTGAAGCCTGAAATGTGGCAAAAGGTTGCAAAGTTCAAGGGGGGCGAATACTTTCGCAAGGCACTGTAGCTAGCTAGACAAGCAGTCATCATAATGTATCATGACACAATCTACTGGCAAATCCTTTTATATTCTTGTCATATCAAAATAAATTCGAGATAAACACGTATCTGTGCTCATCGGCCATTGGACATACAGTTGAAGTCGGATGTTTACATACACCTTAGCCAAATACATTTAAACTCAGTTTTGCACAATTCCTAACATTTTGTCATCGTAAAAATGTTCTTAGGTCAGTTAGGATCACCACTTCCTTTTAAGAATGTGAAATGTGAGAATAGTTTATATTTATTTCAGCTTTTATTTCTTTCATCACATTCCCAGTGGGTCAGAAGTTTACATACACTCAATTAGTATTTGGTAGCATTGCCTTTAAACTGTTTAACTTGGGTCAAATGTTGCGGGTAGCCTTCCACAAGCATCCCACAATAAGTTGGGTGAATTTTGGCCCATTCCTCCCGACAGAGCTGGTGTACCTGAGTCAGGTTTGTAGGCCTCCTTTCTCACACATGCCTTTTCAGTTCTGTCCACAAATTATCTATAGGATTGAGGTCAGGGCTTTGTCAAATACCTTGACTTTGTTGTTCTTAAGCCATTTTGCCACAACTTTGGAAGTGTGCTCAGGGTCATTGTCAATTTGGAAGACCCATTTGCAACCAAGCTTACCTTCCTGACTGATGTCTTGAGATGTTGCTTCAATATATTCACATAATTTTCCCTCCTCATGAAACCATCTATTTTGTGAAGTGCACCAGTCCCTCCTGCAGAAAAGCACCCCACAACATGATGCTGCCAACCAGTGCTTCACGGTTGGGATGGTGTTCTTCAGCTTGCAAGCCTCCCCCTTTTTCCTCCAAACATAACGATGGTCATTATGGCCAAACAGTTCTATTTTTGTTTCATCAGACCAGAGGACATTTTTCCAAAAAGTACGATCTTTGTCCCCATGTGCAGTTGCAAACCGTAGTCTGGGTATTTTTTATGGCGGTTTTGGAGCAGTGGCTTCTTCCTTGCTGAGCGGCCTTTCAGGTTATGTCGATATAGGACTAATTTTACTGTGGAAATAGATACTTTTGTACCTGTTTCCTCCAGCATCTTCACAAGGTCATTTGCTGTTGTTCTGGGATTGATTTGCACTTTTTGCACCAAAGTATGTTAATCTCTAGGAGACAGAAAGCGTCCCCTTCCTGAGCGGTATGACGGCTGCGTGGTCCCATGGTGTTTATACTTGCGTATGATTGTTTGTACAGATGAACGTGGTACCTTCAGGTGTTTGGAAATTGCTCCCAAGGATGAACCAGACTTGTGGAGGTCTACATTTTTTTCTGAGGCCTTGGTTGATTTCTTTTGATTTTCCCATGATGTCAAACAAAGAGGCACTTGAAATAAATCCACAGGTACACCTCCAATTGACTCAAATGATGTTAATTAGCTTATCAGAAGCTTCTCAAGCCATGACATCATTTTTTAGAATTTTCCAAGCTGTTTAAAGGCACAGTCAATTTAGTGTATGTAAACTTCTGACCCACTGGAATTATGATACAGTGAATTATAAGTGAAATAATCTGCCTGTAAATAATTGTGTCATTCACAAAGTAGATTTCCTAACCCACTTGCCAAAACTATAGTTTGTTAACAAGACATTTGTGGAGTATTAATGACTGCAACATAAGTGTATGTAAACTTCTGACTTCAACTGTATACTGTACATTACACAACAAGTCGGAAATCGCTAAGTCAACAATGACTGCCTGCTATTCAGTGGAGAGGGTGTGTGGTCCAAGTCTGGGTTTAAGGATTTAAAACATCTGTTTGAAAGGGTCTCTAAACATTTACATGCAACACCATGGGCCAGAAAGGTCTGAATACATCATTGGCCATGCTATCCATTCAGCATGACTTCTGCTGCATTCAAAACAACTGGAACTCGGAAGTGGGAAATCTCTGACTTACAACTTCAGTTACGTTCAAGACAACTGCGAACCCTGAAAATAATTTGCTCGGACTAGGAAAATACGTTTTGAATGGTCATCCAACTCGGAATTCCAAGTCAGGATCTCAGGCCTCTTTCTAGAGCTCTGACTTTCCTACCTGAAGATCATTGATGTCATGATTCAATCTAGTTTTATTCTCTAGTTCCCAATTGTCTTGAAAGCACCATAAATCCAGAGAATGCCAGACTTTGATGACAAAGTTTGATGACAAATCTTGCCCACAAGGACTGCCACACCCCTTCCTGTTTAAGTGAGCACAACAACGAGTTCAAAGATATGTCTTGTATGCTGCTGCATAAATGATGTAATATACCAGGATATGTATTCTGCAACTAAGAAAGTAATATGTTGGGTAGTAAGCTGTTAGTAGTTCATATGTCTCACCCTAATAATTTGGTCCCTTCCCCCTCAGAACTTAGCCTACTGGTGGTGGTGCACATGTTGCCTATAGACTGTTTTAGAGAAATGTCATAATTGAATATTGCAATAGCTTTCATTGTCTGCTTATATGCCCCTATTATGTATCTTATGGTTCTGACTTGGTGTACAGGGAGAATATGTAAGAACGGCCCATGTTCTGAATTCTGTTGCTGAACATTTCAAAAGTGCTGAAAAGATTGTCCGTCCTAGCTCGCTCATTAATGTTATATATTGTAAATCTCAATTGTTATATTGATTATATACTGTAGATCTATCTCATTAGTATCTTATTCATAATTTTAGGTAATGTTGGAATGATGTATTTCATTGTTTTGCTTACTTTGTGTATTTTAATTAGGCAATTATATTTTCTGACATTGTTTCAAAGGTACAAATTCAACATATTTTATACACGTTTTATCAATGTTGAAAATTGGTTATAATGGTGACATATTCTAATAATTTAAATTTCACACTCAAAACAAAAGTTAATTACTTTTTTTCTAATTCAACATACTTTTGCTCAGTGGGATAGCACTACACTCCTTTATTCTTCTCTCTCCCAGAGAGGATTCTGTACCTGCATTCATCTCATTACCTGTTTTTTAATCAATCATCTCTTACATAATCAGTCTCTCGTGGGTTTCTGAGGCTGTAGTAGCCCTTGTGATGAGGAGGGAAGAACACCCAACCATCCTTTGTAGTATGCTGTTGAGACACCATAATGAGAGACACAAGGCAGTGCTACTGTCCTATAAAGCATGTGTTTAGATGATCTTCCTGTCTGGGTTGGCGCCCCCCTTGGGTTGTGCCGTGGCGGAGATCTTTGTGGGCTATACTCAACCTTGTCTCAGGATGGTAAGTTGGTGGTTGAAGATATCCCTCTAGTGGTGTGGGGGCTGTGCTTTGGCAAAGTGGGTGAGGTTATATCCTTCCTGTTTGACCCTGTCCGGGGGTATCATCGGATGGGGCCATAGTGTCTCCTGACCCCTCCTGTCTCAGCCTCCAGTATTTATGCTGCAGTAGTTTATGTGTCAGGGGGCTAGGATCAGTTTGTTATATCTGGAGTACTTCTCCTGTCTTATCCGGTGTCCTGTGTGAATTTAAGTATGCTCTCTCTAATTCTCTCTTTCTCTCTTTCTTTCTTTCTCTCGGAGGACCTGAGCCCTAGGACCATGCCTCAGGACTACCTGGCATGATGACTACTTGCTGTCCCCAGTCCACCTGGCCATGCTGCTGCTCCAGTTTCAACTGTTCTGCCTGTGGCTATGGAACCCTGACCTGTTCACCGGACGTGCTACCTGTCCCAGACCTGCTGTTTTCAACTCTCTAGAGACAGCCGGAGCGGTAGAGATACTCTTAATGATCGGCTATGAAAAGCAAACTGACATTTACTCCTGAGGTGCTGACATGCTGCACCCTCGACAACTACTGTGATTATTATTATTTGACCATGCTGGTAATTTATGAACATTTGAACATCTTGGCCATGTTCTGTTATAATCTCCACCCGGCACAGCCAGAAGAGGACTGGCCACCCCTCATAGCCTGGTTCCTCTCTAGATTTCTTCCTAGGTTTCTAGGGAGTTTTTCCTAGCCACCGTGCTTCTACACCTGCATTGCTTGCTGTTTGGGGTTTTAGGCTGGGTTTCTGTATAAGCACTTTGAGATATCAGCTGATGTAAGAAGGGCTAAAAAATACATTTGATTTGATTTAGATCTCTCTATGTTTAAGGACGTGTTATTTTCTCTGATCTTTCTCATAGTGCTGGTGCCTAAATCGTCATCTGGCACTGCCCAGACAGTGTGTGTGTGAGTGTGCGTTTGTGTATGTGTATGTCTGCGCATGTGTCTGCACATGCCCATTATGATACCTGTATGCCCTCTGTGCCAGGCTGCTGCAGTAGTTTGACGGTGTGTGTGTTCTTCTGCCCCCTCCCATCGTGCCAGGTCAGACTGGCCCCTGGCCGACGAGGCAGCTGGTAGCTGAGCTCCTCTACAGACACTGTGTGCTCCAGGGACGCACGGCAGAAACTGAAGCTGGACGCTGCTGAAGACAGAAAGAGAGACAGAGAGAGGCAGAGTGAGAGAAAGAGAGAAAGAGAGAAAGTGAGAGCAAGAGAGAGAGAGAGAGAAAGAGAGAAAGTGAGAGCAAGAGAGAGAGAGAGAGAAAGAGAGAGAGAAAGTGAGAGCAAGAGAGAGAGAGAGAGAGAGAGAGAGAGAAAGTGAGAGCAAGAGAGAGAGAGAGAGAGAGAGAGAAAGTGAGAGCAAGAGAGAGCAAGAGAGAGAGAGAGAGAGAGAGAGAGAAGAGAGAGAAAGAGAGAGCAAGAGAGAGAGAGAGAGAGAGAGAGAGAGAGAGAGAGAGAGAGAGAGAGAGAGAGAGAGAGAGAGAGAGAGAGAGAGAGAGAAGAGAGAGAAAGAGAAAGTGAGAGCAAGAGAGAGAGAGAGAGAGAGAGAGAGAGAGAGAGTGAGAGAGAGAGAGAAAGTGAGAGAGCGAGAGAGAGCGAGAGAGAGCGAGAGAGAGCGAGAGAGCGAGAGAGCGAGAGAGAGAGAGAGCGAGAGAGAGAGAGAGAGAGAGAGAGAGAGAGAGAGAGAGAGAGAGAGAGAGAGCGAGAGAGAGAGAGAGAGAGAGCGAGAGAGAGAGAGAGAGAGCGAGAGAGAGAGAGAGAGCGAGAGAGAGAGCGAGAGAGAGAGAGAGAGAGAGAGAGAGAGAGAGAGAGAGAGAGAGAGAGAGAGAGAGCGAGAGAGAGAGAGAGAGAGAGAGAGAGAGAGAGAGAGAGAGAGAGAGAGAGAGAGAGAGAGAGAGAGACATTGAATTTGAATCCCACTTATAATCAAAATTAAAACCCCAAAACCATTACATTCCATTAAAGCCACTCTCAGTTGCATGTGGACATGTCACGAAAAGGGCACCGTGTTACAGTGGTCATCAAACATATACATTAGAGATCACTTAGGAAAAATGAAACCCATTTTTTAGGAGATTAAACTCAAATCCAGGATTAACCTAACAAAAATCCTCCATTTCAATGTGACTACTATTGCCACTACTACTTAAACACTTCACTGACTCTGTCCACTCAACCCTACTCTTTAGTCTCTCTCTCTATGGTGTGTGTGAGTGGCAGCTGCCAGGCTGAGTGAGAGCTGATAACTGAGTGTAAAGCCCTGGGTGGCTCAACCCCAAGTTCCTGTTATCACACACAGGAAAGGGAGAAAAGGCCTAACAATAAAAGAAAACATGATTTTTTGTTTGATATTGATTTGTATTAGCCGACTCCAATGGTGACAGCTAGTCTCTTTACAATTTACATTAATTTAAAACATTAACATAGACATTACTACTACTAAAGACAAACTTTTTACAAAATCACATTTTCACATGTGAAATTGCTGTTTTCACATGTTGAGGTTAAATTTCATATTGTAAATTGTGTTAACACATGTCACCTCACGTAAATTGCAGTTGCATATGTGAAACTTTCTCATGCAAAAATGCATTTTCACATATAAAAAATCACATTTAAAAATGACCTTTGCACTTTCAAATATAAAAAATTGGAATTGCAAGTTCACATGTGAAAACCATTTACATTTTAAAATATAATTTGCAGTTTCACATGTATGAAACATTCACATGTGAAAATCTAACTGCAAGTTCACATGTGGTGGTGAAATAGCGTTACAGTGCCTTGCAAAAGTATTCATACCCGTTGGCATTTTTCCTATTTTGTTGCATTACAACCTGTAATTTAAATGGATTTTTACATGGATTTCATGTAATGGACATACACAAAATACTCCAAATTGGTGAAGTGAAAAAAATTATAAGAAAGGGAAAGATGGTGCGTACATATGTACTCACCCCCTCTGCTATGAAGCCCCTAAATAAGATCTGGTGCAACCAATTACCTTCAGAAGTCACATTATTACTTAAATAAAGTCCACCTGCAATCTACGTGTCACATGATCTGTCACATGATCTCAGTATATATACACCTGTTCTGAAAGGCCCCAGAGTCTGCAACACCACTAAGCAAGGGGCACCACCAAGCAAGCGGCACCATGAAGACTAAGGAGCTCTCCAAACAGGTCAGGGACAAAGTTGTGGAGAAGTACAGATCAGGATTGGGATATAAGAAACTATCAGAAACTTTGAACATCCCACGGAGCACCATTAAATCCATTATTAAAACATTTAAAGAATATGGCACCACAACAAACTTGCCAAGAGTGGGCCGCCCACCAAAACTCACGGACAAGCGAAGGAGGGCATTAATCAGAGAGGCAAGAAAGAGACCAAAGATAACCCTGAAGGAGCTGCAAATCTCCATAGCAGAGACTGGAATATCTGTCCATAGGACCACTTTAAGCCGTAAACTCCACAGAGCTGGGCTTTACGGAAGAGTGGCCAGAAAATAGCCATTGCTTCAAGAAAAGCAAACACGTTTGGTGTTCGCCAAAAGGCATGTGGGAGACTCCCCAAACATATGGAAGAAGGTACTCTAGTCAGATGAGACTAAAATTGAGCTTTTTGGTCATCAAGAAAAACGCTATGTCTGGCACAAACCCAACACCTCTCATCACCCTGAGAACACCATCCCCACAGTGAAATATGGTGGTGGCAGCATCATGCTGTGGGGAAGTTTTCATCGGTATGGACTGGGAAACTGGTCAGAATTGAAGGGATGATGGATGGCGTTAAATACAGGGTCATTCTTGAGGAAACCTGTTTCAGTCTTCCAGAGATTTGAGATTGGGACGGGGTTCACCTTCCAGCAGGAGAATGACCCTAAGCATACTGCTAAAGCAACACGGAGTGGTTTAAGAGGAAAGATTTAAATGTATTGGATTGGTCTAGTCAAAGCCCAGACCTCAATCCAATTGAGAATCTGTGGTATGACTAATAGATTGCTTGTACACCAGCAGAACCTATCCAAATTGAAGAAGCTGGAGCAGTTTCACATTGAAGAATGGGCAAAAATCCCAATAGATGTATAGGGGGTGAATAGTTACATTTTTTGTCTTATTTCTTGTTTGTTTCACAATAAAAACATATTTTGCATCTTAAAAGTGGTAGGCATGTTGTGTAAATTCAATGACACAAACCCCCCAAACCCCCACTCCATGTTGTGAGGCAACAAAATAGGAAAACTGCCAATGTGGTGAATACCTTTGCAAGCCACTGTATCTCCTAACATGTGAAAATGTGGTGTTAACATGTTGTAGTAACAATGTTTCCACATAAGGAATTGCAAATTCTGTAACGCTTGTTGTGGAATTATCAGAATATGTTGGTAACATTTGTAAGATGTTTAATATTCATCAAATGTGTGTAAGTTACTTCCCATCAGAATGGTATTTTTGTGTAATTCTGTGGCGAGGTTGCAGTTATCTGTTCTATGTCAAAACTAAGTTGCATGGGCCACATGAGAGGGGAGAGGTCAAAGTGTCATCATGTGTAAACATGTCTTATACTCCCTAACTTTCCCAGTGGGGAAAGGAGGGGTTGCAGTGTCTGGAATCATTCTATGCTCCCTCTTATTGTTGTTTCTATCTTTGTTGACCTGTAGGGTCACTCTCCTATCCGTGAGTTTGTCCAGGAGTTTGTATTTAGAGTGGTTGTATCTAAATGACAATTTTATATATGCCTGTTGATTTGGAGGATTGGTTTATGGTTCTGGGGTTTTGGGAAAGGAGACAAAGCTGAACGATGAATTATGTCTATGCTGTCTGACTATGGGTGTCTTTGCTATTAAAGGAACTCAGTTGCATTGTAAGGGGGCTCTCACAGAATTCACTGGGAGACACTGAATTTATCTGAGAGTCACAGGATTGTGATAGAGCTCATATAATTAAAGATGGACTTTAACTAACTAACTCTGACGTGTGTGTGTGTGGTTTGCTCCCATGATTTGGTAAATAGAGGAAATTTCCACGACACGCTATTCTGTAAAAAAGGTCATTTGGCCTACCTGAGTATAATGATTCAAGTGTGTTAAAAAGAATGGATTATTTCTGAGCCATCCATTTGGAGTGTTACTGCTGCAGGCGTATCTTCTTCCTCATTTGTTCAGTGACCATTGGACAAAGGGGTGGCAGGTAGCCTGGTGGGTAGGAGTGTCGGGCCAGTAATCAAAAGGTTGCTGGATTGAATCCCTGAGCTGATAAGATAATAAATCTAGAATTCTGCACCTGAGCCAAGGCAGTTCACCCACTGTTCCCCGATGATGTTGATTACGGCAACTCCCTGCACCTCTCTGATTCAGAGAGGTTGGGTTAAATATTTCAGTTGAACGCATTCAATTGTACAACTGACTAGGTATCCCCTTTCCCAAGCTGCAACCTAAGAGGTATGCATCACATGCTCTGCTCACATGTACAGTAATGGGCTGAGCCTAAACAACAACGGAACACAAAGCTTTTACTATCTCATCCTGGAATATACAAGTTTTGAGGTCATCTGCCTTTGGCCTGAAGAGCAGGAACCCAGACTTCATCAAAGATTAGAAATACAGACATTGTAATCCTATAAGAACCATGATATAGATGAGACGGACCAACTGGTTGCCCTCTAGGTTACAGAGAGCTGGTAGTCCCATCCACTAAACTACAAGGTGTGAAAAGGTAAGATTCGGGTGGTATATTCATGTGATATAGAGCAGACCTAACCCAAAAATAGCCAAAACAGGATTATTATTATTATTATTATTTTTTTTTACATCTGACTAGAAATGATCTCAACAGAGAAAAATGTCTCAATTTGTGCTATCTACTGTATATCCCCCCCAATAGAATCCCCATAAATGAATGATTACACCTTCTCCATATTAGGGGGTAGATCAACCATTTCCAGGCCCAGGGACATGTACTAGTCTATGGCAACCTAGAGCCAGAACTAGACAAGAACCTGACACTGTCAGCCTACAGGGGGGCAAACACTTATCATAGTCAATGGTAGACTTCGAGGAGACTCCTACTGCAGGTACACCTACAGCTCATTCATTGGCAGTAGTACTGTAGACTACTTTATTACTGACCTCAACCCAGAGTCTCTCAGAGCGTTCACAGTCAGCCCACTGACACCCCTATCAGACCACAGCAAAATCACAGTCTACTTGAACAGAGCAATACTCAATCATGAGGCATCAAAGCCCAAGGAACTGAGTAACATAAAGAAATGCTATAGATGGAAGGAATGTAGGGTAGAAACCTACTAAAAATGATTAGGCAAAAACAAATTCAATCCCTTTTAGACAACTTCCTTGACAAAATATTTCCCCGTGATAGTGAAGGTATACATTTGTACTTGGCAGTAGAAAGCCTAAACAGTATACTTGACCTTTTATCTTCCAAATCAAATCAACACATTTCAAGCAGACACCCTCAGAAAATGAATAACAAAT
>NC_068447.1:19197521-19257521 GCF_023373465.1 Oncorhynchus keta | reverse complement strand
ACATTGAAATTGAATTGAATTGAGAAGGAGTGAGAGATAGAGAGAGAGGCGGGATCTTTTTTTGTGATAACAGGTCAAGATTTGTTACAAGATGTGTGACCTGTTGCCACAAGAAAAGGGCAACCAGTGAACAACAAACACCATTGTAAATACAACCTATAATTATGACTATTTATTAGTCAGTGCTAGAGAGAAAGACCCAAGAGGCTTGCTTTTATTTTGTAGAATGGATAAACTGCCTCATCCTCTCTTCTCTGTCATCCCTCTCTCTTTAACATCCTCCTCTCCACTCATTAAAAGTCATTTAGCAAACATTATTATCCAGATCCATTTACAGTAGTGAGTGCGTACATTTTCATACATTTTTCAGTACTAGTCACCCAAGGGAATCAAACCCACAACCCTGGTGTTGCAAGCGCCATGCTGTACCAACTGAGCCACGCATCTGCAACTCAAGACGCCGCCGTCACCCCGTAGACTGAGGAAAATAATGAGTCTTTAATTGAAAAAGCTCAAAGGCGCCTCGGTCTCTCTCTCTCTTTCTCTCCCGCTTGGTTGTGTTATGTAAACCATTCTTTAAGCCAGTCTTTAAGCCAGTCTTTGAGCCAGTCTTTAAGCCAGTCTTTAAGCCAGTCTTTGAGCCTGTCTTTGAGCCAGTCTTTGAGCCAGTCTTTAAGCCAGTCTTTAAGCCAGTCTTTAAGCCATTCTTTGAGCCAGTCTTTGAGCCAGTCTTTAAGCCAGTCTTTAAGCCAGTCTTTGAGCCAGTCTTTAAGCCAGTCTTTAAGCCAGTCTTTGAGCCAGTCTTTGAGCCAGTCTTTGAGCCAGTCTTTAAGCCAGTCTTTAAGCCAGTCTTTAAGCCAGTCTTTGAGACAGTCTTTGAGCCAGTCTTTAAGCCAGTCTTTAAGCCAGTCTTTAAGCCAGTCTTTAAGCCAGTCTGCTAGCATCCCTAACATGATTACCACTCAGAACGAAGAACTTGTCAAGTACCAAATATCTAATGAAGGATAAACCATGATACCAGATCACAACCAGACACAAAGAGAGTGAAATATGGAGGGAAATATGATGAAAAGAGGGCGAGGGAGACAAAGCGAGTTAAGAAGTCAGGGACGATATAATTATTGCCTCTTTCTATCAAAAAGAACAAAAACCCAATGGGTTATAAGAGAATAATGCATGACCTTCAGTAGAGGTTCTCTCACTCTCTGGTATTAGTGTCTCACACCTTCAGTACATGTTTTCTATCACCTCTCTCTCTCTCTCTGCTCTCTCCCCCATTTTTCTATAATTTGTCCCTCTTACTGCTCTCTCTCCCTCATCTCTCTCTTGTTTCTCTCTCTACTACTCTTTCTTTGCTCTCTCTCCCTGCTACCAACTTCCTCTCTCTGCTCTCCCCCTCTACCTTTCACCTACAGTATCTCCCTCTCTACCTGTCTCTGCTCTCCTGCTCTCCCTCTCTCTGCTCTCCCTCTCTAACTCTCTACGTGTCTCTACTCTCCCTCTCTGCCTCTCTCTACTCTCCCTCTCTGCCTCTCTCTACTCTCCCTCTCTGCCTTTCTCTACTCTCCCTCTCTACCTCTCTCTACTCTCCCTCACTACCTCTATCTACTCTCCCTCTACCTCTCTCTACTCTCCCTTTCTACCTCTCTCTACTCTCCCTCACTACCTCTATCTACTCTCCCTCTACCTCTCTCTACTCTCCCTCACTACCTCTATCTACTCTCCCTCTACCTCTCTCTACTCTCCCTCACTACCTCTATCTACTCTCCCTCTACCTCTCTCTACTCTCCCTTTCTACCTCTCTCTACTCTCCCTCACTGCACCCCATCTACTCTCCCTCTTTCCCTTCTCACTCTCCCTCACTACCTCATCTACTCTCCCTCTAACTCTCTAACCCTCACTACCTCTATCTAGGGGCCCTCACCTCTCTCTAACTGCTCCCCTCACTTTATCTACTCCCCCTTGCTGTCAGCTGAGAGGACTACCTCATCTTTTCCCTCTAAATCTCAGAGACTACCTCTATCTACTCTCCCTCAGAAGGGATACTCTCCCTCTCTGCCTCTCTCTACCTCCCTCACTACCTCTATCTACTCTCCCTCTACCTCTCTCTACTCTCCCTCACTGCCTCTCTTTACTCTCCCTCTCTGCCTCTCTCTACTCTCCCTCTACCTCTCTCTACTCTCCCTCTACCTCTCTCTACTCTCCCTCTCTGCCTCTCTCTACTCTCCCTCTCTGCATCCCCATCCCTCCTTTTCCTTTCTCACTGCTGTCCAATCAAACACAGCAGAACTCATCTAACCCAAAAGGAGGGGCACATTCTAACTGCTAAGGTTTATGGGATACACTTGCTGTCAGCTGAGAGGAGCAAACATGTTTTCTAAAATCCAGAGACTGTTGCATACAGCAGAAGGGATAACGGGAACCATGATGGAGAAACCAAAAAGAAAAGAAAGAGACTGAAGCAGTGATGCCTTTTTCTGTCTCTGCTCTCCTCTGTACCTGAGCAAGGCTGTTAACCCACTGTTCCTTTCCCCTACTTCTGCTTTCTCCTCTCTCCCTCCCTTCCACACTCTGCTCTCCTCTGTACCTGAGCAAACCAAAAAAAAAAAAAAAAAAAAAAAAACACTGTTTCCTTTCCCCTACTTCTGCTTTCTACTCTCTCCCTCCCTTCCACACTCTGCTCTCCTCTGTACCTGAGCAAGGCAGTTAACCCACTGTTCCCTTTCCCCTACTTCTGCTTTCTACTCTCTCCCTCCCTTCCACACTCTGCTCTCCTCTGTACCTGAGCAAGGCCGTTAACCCACTGTTCCCTTTCCCCTATGTCTGCTTTCTCCTCTCCATCTCTCCCTCCCTTCCACACTCTGCTCTCCTCTGTACCTGAGCAAGGCAGTTAACCCACTGTTCCCTTTCCCCTACTTCTGCTTTCTCCTCTCTCCCTCCATCTCTCCCTCCCTTCCACACTCTGCTCTCCTCTGTACCTGAGCAAGGCAGTTAACCCACTGTTCCTTTCCCCTACTTCTGCTTTCTCCTCTCTCCTTCCATCTCTCCCTCCCTTCCACACTGCTCTCCTCTCTCCCTCCGGCCCTCTGCTCTCTACTGTCCTATGCTGTGAGGTCTGTGGGGTTGAAAACACAGGCCAGCCTGTCTCATTACTGTCACTCAGTCTGAGGGAGGAGGAGACTGGGGGGAGAGAACAGAAAGAGAGAGGGGGGAGGGAGGGAGACCAGGAATCTGGTTTCTGTCCATCACAGTCAACTTGTCAGGGAGAGGGGGAGGAGAGGAGGAAGGAGGGAGTGGAAAGTGCTATGTCAGTGTATGACCTGGAAACTGTAAATCTATTGGTTATGGGCGAAGAGAGAGAAAGATGGAGAGAGCAGGGTGAGTAGAGAGACGCAGAGAGTAGGAGAAAGAAAGAGTGATTGGTTGAATAGCTGAGGAAAGAGAATAGTAGTTGAGTAGATTGTCTCATGTTGGACTCATTCACTGAGCACTGCCCAGATAAGAACAGAAGCCATAAAATCGTGTCTAGATGTTTTTGTGTTTTACAATCGGTTTTGGATAAAACTTCCCAACACCACTCATATAACCAATCTATTTCGTGCTCCTTTCACAGAGGTCATAATACACCAGACTAAACTGGCCTCTGTCCAGGGAGGGTTAACCTCCTGGCTATGGATCTACAGTACAAGATATACACCTCTTCATGAAGACCAGACATACATGATTAACTATTGACCTCACCTTTATTGACACAACACTATAACTAACCTCACGGCGTATGGTTTTATTGACAGGTCGCTCTCAGCTAGAGTGATTTGAAGGTTGATCAGATAGTTATGATGTCATAAATCTTTGTATTATTAAAGGAAGTATATCTGTACTAATAGAACCGAGACCTTTCCTCAGATGACACCTTATTTTGCGCAGAATGTTTGACCAAATCCCCAAACCAGTGCTTTCGTTAGAGTACTACGTAGAGCCATGACAACATGGAACTCTATTCCACATCAGGTAACTGATGCAGCAGTGGAATCAGATTTAAAAAACAGATAAAATACACCTTATGGAACAGTGGAGACTGCTAACTAACAAACATAGACACAGACACATGCTTACACACACATGATAACATACACACGTACACACACGAACACATGGATACACACACATGATAACATACACACGTACACACACGAACACATGGATACACACACATGATAACATATGCACTCTACACACACAAACACATGGATTTTGCATTGTAGATATGTGGTAGTGTATGTGGTAGTGGAGTATGGGCCTGAGGGCACACACTTAGTGTGTTGTGAATTCTGTAATGAATGTATTGTAATGTTTTTAAAATTGTATTACTGCCTTAATTTTGCCGGACCCCAGGAAGAGTAGCTGCTGCCTTGGCAATGGGGATACATAATAAACCCCAGGAAGAGTAGCTGCTGCCTTGGCAATGGGGATACATAATAAACCCCAGGAAGAGTAGCTGCTGCCTTGGCAATGGGGATACATAATAAACCCCAGGAAGAGTAGCTGCTGCCTTGGCAATGGGGATACATAATAAACCCCAGGAAGAGTAGCTGCTGCCTTGGCAATGGGGATACATAATAAACCCCAGGAAGAGTAGCTGCTGCCTTGGCAATGGGGATACATAATAAACCCCAGGAAGAGTAGCTGCTGCCTTGGCAATGGGGATACATAATAAACCCCAGGAAGAGTAGCTGCTGCCTTGGCAATGGGGATACATAATAAACCCCAGGAAGAGTAGCTGCTGCCTTGGCAATGGGGATACATAATAAACCCCAGGAAGAGTAGCTGCTGCCTTGGCAATGGGGATACATAATAAACCCCAGGAAGAGTAGCTGCTGCCTTGGCAATGGGGATACATAATAAACCCCAGGAAGAGTAGCTGCTGCCTTGGCAATGGGGATACATAATAAACCCCAGGAAGAGTAGCTGCTGCCTTGGCAATGGGGATACATAATAAACCCCAGGAAGAGTAGCTGCTGCCTTGGCAATGGGGATACATAATAAACCCCAGGAAGAGTAGCTGCTGCCTTGGCAATGGGGATACATAATAAACCCCAGGAAGAGTAGCTGCTGCCTTGGCAATGGGGATACATAATAAACCCCAGGAAGAGTAGCTGCTGCCTTGGCAATGGGCATACATAATAAATACAAATACAAATATATACAGTGCCTTCACAAAGTATTCACACCCCTTGACTTTTTCCCAAATGTGCTGTGTTACAACCTGAATTTAAAATGGAAATGTAGATGTTGTGTCACTGGCCTCCACACAATACCCCATAATGTCTCAGTGGAATCATGGGTCTGAAAATTGTAGAAATGAATTACAAATGAAAAGCTGAAATATCTTTGTTATGGCAAGCCTAAATAAGTTGTGTGCAATAATACTGTTTAACTGTTTAGATTTTTTTACTGACTACCTCATCTCTGTACCCCACACATACAAGTATCTGTGAGGTCCCTCAGTCGAGCAGTGTATTTCAAACACAGAATCAACAACAAAGACCAGGGAGGTTTTCAAATGCCTCACAAAGAAGGACACCTGTTGGTAGGTGGGTAAACCAAAAGAAAAAACAGGCATTGAATATCTCTTTGAGGATGGTGAAGTTATTAATTACACTTTGGATGGTGTATCAATACACCCAGTCACTACAAAGATACAGGCGTCCTTCCTAACTCAGCTGCCGGAGAGGAAGGAAACTGTTTATAGCCTACTACCATGTGCACATTGCTGCGCTTATGTGACGAAATAACCTAATAGTTTATAAACATTTTAAGCTAAACGTTCTGATCTGTTGCGTCAGCCTCATTGTATAAAAAGTGTTTTTGATGTTAGTGGTTGTATTCACAACTGTCCCAGACTATGTTTGGAATATTTATTCCTCGCACTGAATATAAATGGTTGACTTTTGTACCATGGGGGATAGTAGATTGACATAGGCTACTGCTTTTGCTGTTTGTTAGACCTACTCATCTTGTTGACTGATGAAAATTAAATATGGACAGTTCTTCCAATATCTTCAATATGTACCTCTGAATTGGATAAGGACACGCGCAGTTGTGTCCCCGATGTGTCTGTCTTCACTTGTAGCCTGTCAGAAAGACCCGATCATGTGACGGAGAGCCATGTGACTGAGAGGTGCTTCAGATTGCGCAGCACACTCAGGGCCAAGGGCTCAACACAGCACTCCAGGCTACAAAAGGCATGGATTTTTAAAGGGTGCATTACGGCCACAAAGGGGATGCCGCCGTGAAATTCGAGGCTTTATCAAGTGCTTGTCAAATTGTAAATGAGTGACTGATGTAGTGTGTATAGTCTGCGCAAAATCAAAGCAGAGCTCATGCCTTTCAAGCAACTTTTTCAAATCATCATCAGAGTTACATCATGCAGCCTTATACTGTATTACAAATCTAACATATAGCCCAACATTTGTAGAACATCTACAGTTACATTAATAACTCTAAATGAAGTGTTTAGGAATACCTATTTCTTTGTTAACCGCTCAACACAGAAAAGCTGCATGTGCGCACTCCCTCAAATCATTTGGAGAAAATATATATACAGTGGGGAGAACAAGTATTTGATACACTGTCTATTTTTTAGGTTTTCCTACTTACAAAGCATGTAGAGGTCTGTCATTTTTATCATAGGTACACTTCAACTGTGAGAGCCAGATTTTTTTTTTTAAATCCAGTAAATCACATTGTATGATTTTTAAGAAATGAATTAGCATTTTATTGCATGACATAAGTATTTGATCACCAACCAACCAGTAAGAATTCTGGCTCTCACAGACCTGTTAGTTTTTCTTTAAGAAGCCCTCCTGTTCTCCACTCATTACCTGTATTAAATGCACCTGTTTGAACTCGTTACCTGTATAAAAGACACCTGTCCACACACTCAATCAAACAGACTCCAACCTCTCCACAATGGCCAAGATCAGAGAGCTGTGTAAGGACATCAGGGATACAATTGTAGACCTGCACAAGGCTGGGATGGACTACAGGACAATAGGCAAGCAGCTTGGTGAGAAGGCAACAACTGTTGGCACAAATAGTAGAAAATGGAAGAAGTTCAAGATGACGGTCAGCCCTCAGTCTGGGGCTCCATGCAAGATCTCACCTCGTGGGGCATCAATGGTGAGGGATCAGCCCAGAACTACACGGCAGGACCTGGTCAATGACCTGAAGAGAGCTGGGACCACAGCCTCAAAGAAAACCATTAGTAACACACTACGCCGTCATGGATTAAAATCCTGCAGCGCACGCAAGGTCCCCCTGCTCAAGCCAGCGCATGTCCAGGCCCATCTGAAGTTTGCCAATGACCATCTGGATGATCCAGAGGAGGAATGGGAGAAGGTCTTGTGGTCTGATGAGACAAAAATAGAGCTTTTTGGTCTAAACTCCACTCGCCGTGTTTGGAGGAAGAAGAAGGATGATTACAACCTCAATTGTATTATTCATACTCTCAAATACTATAAAATAATGCCACGGAATTCTAAGTAAATCTTACCTGCTAAATTAACTAGCGTAGCCCGCAGCCAGATCATGACCAACATGTTTTATTTAACCTTTATTTAATTAGGCAAGTCAGTTAAGAACAAATTCTTATTTTCAATGATGGCCTATGAACAGTGGATTAACTGCCTTGTTCAGGGGCAGATCAACAGATTTTTACCTTGTCAGCTCGGGGATTCAATCTTGCAACCTTTCGGTTACTAGTCCAACGCTCTAAACACTAGGCTACCTGCCACCCCAAACATAAGGACAACTCAGAGTATGCTATTCTGTTCTTCTGAAATAAACTATATTTTCTTCATATCATGCTTCTTCAGACCTGTGTGAAACAGAAAATGAATTTATTCTGAAGGTGTAGGCTGTATTACATGGATTTATTAGACCTTTTAAAATGGCTTGTAGGCGTGGAAGCCAGGAGATGCTACATGTGTTTATGTTAATTAACGGTCAATTACCGTGAAACAGTTATTTGCTTGACAATCACCGGCTGACAAAATGTTGTGACCGCCAGCTGTAACACAACAAAATGTGGAATAGGTGAAGGGGTATGAATACTTTCTGAAGGTACTGTATGTACATATTTGATTAGATTGGAGCCAGGCCAGCTCTCCCCTCTTGACCTTCTCAGTAATTCATGTTGTATTCAGTACTGCCGTCCTTCTCAATAATTACAGAAGGACTTGATCACCTGGAGGAGGGAGGGAGGAGAGAGGATGAGAAGGAAGGACAGGGAAGGAGGGAGGAGAGAGGATGAGAGGGGAGGAAGGGAGGGAGGGAGGAGAGAGTATGAGAGGGGAGGACAGAGAGGGAGGGAGGAGAGTGGATGAGAGGGGAGGACAGGGAGGGATGGAGGAGAGAGGCTGAGAGGGGAGGACAGGGAGGGATGGAGGAGAGAGGATGAGGGAGGGAGGGAGGGATGGAGGAGAGAGGATGAGAGGGGAGGGAAGGAGGGAGGAGAGAGGATGAGAGGGGAGGAAGGGAGGGAGGGAGGAGAGAGTATGAGAGGGGAGGACAGAGAGGGAGGGAGGAGAGAGGATGAGAGGGGAGGACAGGGAGGGATGGAGGAGAGAGGATGAGAGGGGAGGACAGGGAGGGATGGAGGAGAGAGGGTGAGGGAGGGAGGGAGGGAGGGAGGGAGGGAGGGAGGGAGGGAGGGAGGGAGGGAGGAGAGAGGATGAGAGGGGAGGAAAGGAGGGAGGAGAGAGGATGAGAGGGGAGGGAGGGAGGAGAGAGTATGAGAGGGGAGGACAGAGAGGGAGGGAGGAGAGAGGATGAGAGGGGAGGACAGGGAGGGATGGAGGAGAGAGGATGAGAGGGGAGGACAGGGAGGGATGGAGGAGAGAGGATGAGAGGAGAGGACAGGGAGGGATGGAGGAGAGAGGATGAGAGGGGAGGACAGGGAGGGATGGAGGAGAGAGGGTGAGGGAGGGAGGGAGGGAGGGAGGGAGGGAGGGAGGGTGGAGAGGGGGGGGACAGGGAGGGATGGAGGAGAGAGGATGAGAGGGGAGGACAGGGAGGGATGGAGAGAGGATGAGGGAGGGAGGAGAGAGGATGAGGGAGGAGAGGGAGGGATGAGGGAGGGAGGGAGGGAGGGAGGGGGAGGGAGGGAAGGAAGGAAGGAAGGAAGGAAGGAAGGAAGGAAGGAAGGAAGGAAGGAAGGAAGGAAGGAGGGAGGGAGGGAGGGAGGTAGGTAGGGATGAGAGGGGAGGACAGGGAGGGATGGAGAGAGGATGAGGGAGGGAGGAGAGAGGATGAGGGAGGAGAGAGGATGAGGGAGGGAGGGAGGGAGGGAGGGAGGGAGGGAGGGAAGGGAGGAAGGAAGGAAGGAAGGAAGGAAGGAAGGAGGGAGGGAGGGAGGGAGGGAGGGAGGGAGGGAGGGAGGGAGGGAGGGAGGGAGGGAGGGAGGGAGGGAGGGAGGGGAGGACAGGGAGGGATGGAGGAGAGAGGATGAGAGGGGAGGACAGGGAGGGATGGAGAGAGGATGAGGGAGGGAGGAGAGAGGATGAGGGAGGAGAGAGGATGAGGGAGGGAGGGAGGGAGGGAGGGAAGGAAGGAAGGAAGGAAGGAAGGAAGGAAGGAAGGAAGGAAGGAAGGAAGGAAGGAAGGAGGGAGGGAGGCAGGGAGGGATGAGAGGGGAGGACAGGGAGGGATGGAGAGAGGATGAGGGAGGGAGGAGAGAGGATGAGGGAGGAGAGAGGATGAGGGAGGGAGGGAGGGAGGGAGGGAGGGAGGGAAGGGAGGGAGGAAGGAAGGAAGGAAGGAAGGAAGGAAGGAAGGAAGGAAGGAAGGAAGGAAGGAAGGAGGGAGGGAGGGAGGGAGGGAGGGAGGGAGGGAGGGAGGGAGGGAGGGAGGGAGGGAGGGAGGGAGGGAGGGAGGGAGGAAATGAGAAGAGAGGAGGGGAAAATGAACGCATGAATAAAGGGAGAGGGCACAATAAGGAAGAGAGAACAGAGGAAAGTTAAAGATCTTTCACTTGAATTACAGTCTTCTATCCAGAGAAGGTGATGTGGGTGACCTTTGATGTCCACTGCAGAGCATTAACCACATAGACACATCAGACATACTGTATGTCTCATTGGCGAATGGTGAGATAGTCAAGGGCAAAGCCCAGAGAGGGAAAAAAGATACAGAGACAAACCTTTTTCCAGGTCAAAGTATCTGGAGTCTATTGTAGAGCGACCCCATCTCCCCTATCCATGCACCATATCACGGAGAAAGGTTCTGGAATCTCCAAGGTATTCCCCTCTTGAAAAGGCAATTAGCTCCTACGTATTGTACTCTGGAAGGTCGTTCCAATCCAAATCCCACGGTAGACTACCCTAGCACTTTTGGACATGACTAATTTGCCCCAAAAAAGGACATTCTAATTTGGTCCATGAGTAGGTATGCTATGTAGGGACTTTTTCAAAAACCTTCCACTGGCTTTTAAACCTTGTCTGTACGCATCACCAAGTCTGATGATTTGACTAAACCGAGACATTTTCAACACCATACTGTAGAAACTCTACAGTCTACATGTACATTTCAGCTCCCTGAACTTGGATAGCAATTTCCCCCCCAAAGCCCCTTCTTTCAATACCAAGGTAAAGTTCCTATTTACAGTGAAACATTATCATTCATATGGTGAACATTTCTGGAGAAAAACCCCTCCACTACCACATTTTGCACATAATCTGAGATTGGCCATAAATTCCCTTTGCAGTGATTTCACTCTGAGTATATATTGCTAATTAGCGCTTGGTCTAAATCTACCTGTATGGTCCAAATGATGTACCTCAGCGGATGTGTTCATGGAATAGGGTCATGGTATTTACTGCCATCCCTCTCTATGGGACCTATCTTTAACCCCATTCATCTCCCAGAGCAGAGCACGGGAGGCAAGAAGAGAACTAAAAAAACAGAAATAATACCCTCTCTTAAAACTCCCAGGAGCTTTTCCCATGATGCATCTCTCTCAATTATCCACGCCGACAGGAGACATTGTTGTGGAGGGCTCCGGGTGAAGCTACCACTCACAGCCAATCATTGTCCAGGAAGGGCACACACATACAGGCAGGACACACAAGGAGTAAACAACGGTAGTCACAACATGGTAAGAGAGAGATGTAACGTCTTTATTGTTTTGAAACTTCTGTATGTGTAATGTTTACTGTTAATTTTTATTGTTTATTTAACTTTTGTATATTATCTACCTCACTTGATTTAGCAATGTTAACACATGTTTCCCATGCCAATAAAGCCCCTTGAATTGAATTGGAGAGAGAGAGAGAGAGAGAGAGAGAGAGACAGAGAGAGACAGAGAGAGACAGAGAGAGAGACAGAGACAGACAGACAGACAGACAGACAGACAGACAGACAGACAGACAGACAGACAGACAGACAGACAGACAGACAGACAGACAGACAGACAGACAGACAGAGAAAGTAGAAAACAGACAGAGAGAGAGAGAGACAGAGAGACAGACAGACAGACAGACAGACAGACAGACAGACAGACAGACAGACAGACAGACAGACAGACAGACACAGAGAGAGAGAGAGACAGTAGAAAACAGACAGAGCACAACAACAACAACTCTGACCTAGGAGCACTGTAGCTCTGAGACACGGTGAAATAATCACCCATCTGTACTCTAGAGAAGGGGAAAGGGAAGTGTTTAAGGTCAGTGGGTAAAATGGCAGACCTTGACCTTACCTCTCAGTCTCTCCAGGCACTCTGTGTCCAAAAGACCAGGGGGCACAGAGTTAGTGTTAGGAGGACAGGACTTGTATTTCCAGTGAGACCCACTGTCCCAGATTTATATAAGCCCCATATAAATGTATAATGTGACAGGAGAGAGGAACAGAACTATCGATTACCTCCCGCTGTCACATATTTACACTTTAGATAACACACAAATACCCTCTCCTCTCCTCTCCTCCCCTCTCCTCTCTCCTTTATATGTTATATCCAGGCATAACTAGCTCTTTCACCTCTGATTCCCATAGAAACCCCTCAGGATGTCCGTTTCTCTTCTTCCTGGCAATAAACTAAAGGATGATAGCATGGGATGATAATTAGAGAGGGCTGACATGATGGTAGCCTACTAAGAGGATAAAGAGGTGAATGACTAGTGAGTGGAGGGGTAGGGGAAGGTGGAGGGGTAGGGGAAGGTGGAGGGGTAGGGGAAGGTAAAGGGATAGAGTAATCAAGGGGACAGGTGGTGAGGGCAGAAATGAATGGATGAAAGCAATGAAGAGTGATGAGAGAGTAAAGGAGAAGAAATAGAAGAATGAACTTGAATGAGAGGTGAAGGGGTGAAGTGGTTTAGGGATGAAAGAGAGGAAGGGGTGTAGTGGTTTAGGGATGAAAGAGAGGAAGGGGTGAAGTGATAGAGGGATGAAAGAGAGGAAGGGGTGAAGTGATAGAGGGATGAAAGAGAGGAAGGGGTGAAGTGGTTTAGGGATGAAAGAGAGGAAGGGGTGTAGTGGTTTAGGGATGAAAGAGAGGAAGGGGTGAAGTGATAGAGGGATGAAAGAGAGGAAGGGGTGAAGTGATAGAGGGATGAAAGAGAGGAAGGGGTGAAGTGATAGAGGGATGAAAGAGAGGAAGGGGTGAAGTGGTTTAGGGATGAAAGAGAGGAAGGGCTGAAGTGATAGAGGGATGAAAGAGAGGAAGGGGTGAAGTGATAGAGGGATGAAAGAGAGGAAGGGGTGAAGTGATAGAGGGATGAAAGAGAGGAAGGGGTGAAGTGATAGAGGGATGAAAGAGAGGAAGGGGTGAAGTGATAGAGGGATGAAAGAGAGGAAGGGGTGAAGTGATAGAGGGATGAAAGAGAGGAAGGGGTGAAGTGATAGAGGGATGAAAGAGAGGAAGGGGTGAAGTGATAGAGGGATGAAAGAGAGGAAGGGGTGTAGTGGTTTAGGGATGAAAGAGAGGAAGGGGTGAAGTGATAGAGGGATGAAAGAGAGGAAGGGGTGAAGTGATAGAGGGATGAAAGAGAGGAAGGGGTGAAGTGGTTTAGGGATGAAAGAGAGGAAGGGGTGTAGTGGTTTAGGGATGAAAGAGAGGAAGGGGTGAAGTGATAGAGGGATGAAAGAGAGGAAGGGGTGAAGTGATAGAGGGATGAAAGAGAGGAAGGGGTGAAGTGATAGAGGGATGAAAGAGAGGAAGGGGTGAAGTGATAGAGGGATGAAAGAGAGGAAGGGGTGAAGTGGTTTAGGGATGAAAGAGAGAAAGGGGTGAAGTGATAGAGGGATGAAAGAGAGGAAGGGGTGAAGTGATAGAGGGATGAAAGAGAGGAAGGGGTGAAGTGGTTTAGGGATGAAAGATAGGAAGGGTTGAAGTGGTTTAGGGATGAAAGAGAGGAAGGGGTGAAGTGGTTTAGGGATGAAAGAGAGGATGGGGTGAAGTGATAGAGGGATGAAAGAGAGGAAGGGGTGAAGTGGTTTAGGGATGAAAGAGAGGAAGGGGTGAAGTGATAGAGGGATGAAAGAGAGGAAGGGGTGAAGTGAGAGAGGGATGAAAGAGAGGAAGGGGTGAAGTGGTTTAGGATGAAAGAGATGAAAGGGGGGAGAAGTGATAGAGGGATGAAAGAGAGGAAGGGGTGAAGTGGTTTAGGTATGAAAGAGAGGAAGGGCTGAAGTGATAGAGGGATGAAAGAGAGGAAGGGGTGAAGTGATAGAGGGATGAAAGAGAGGAAGGGCTGAAGTGATAGAGGGATGAAAGAGAGGAAGGGGTGAAGTGATAGAGGGATGAAAGAGAGGAAGGGGTGAAGTGATGAGGGATGAAAGAGAGGAAGGGGTGAAGTGATAGAGGGATGAAAGAGAGGAAGGGGTGAAGTGATAGAGGGATGAAAGAGAGGAAGGGGTGAAGTGATAGAGGGATGAAAGAGAGGAAGGGGTGAAGTGATAGAGGGATGAAAGAGAGGAAGGGGTGAAGTGATAGAGGGATGAAAGAGAGGAAGGGGTGTAGTGGTTTAGGGATGAAAGAGAGGAAGGGGTGAAGTGATAGAGGGATGAAAGAGAGGAAGGGGTGAAGTGATAGAGGGATGAAAGAGAGGAAGGGGTGAAGTGGTTTAGGGATGAAAGAGAGGAAGGGGTGAGTGGTTTAGGGATGAAAGAGAGGAAGGGGTGAAGTGATAGAGGGATGAAAGAGAGGAAGGGGTGAAGTGATAGAGGGATGAAAGAGAGGAAGGGGGGATGAAGTGAAGTGATAGAGGGATGAAAGAGAGGAAGGGGTGAAGTGATAGAGGGATGAAAGAGAGGAAGGGGTGAAGTGGTTTAGGGATGAAAGAGAGAAAGGGGTGAAGTGATAGAGGGATGAAAGAGAGGAAGGGGTGAAGTGATAGAGGATGAAAGAGAGGAAGGGGTGAAGTGGTTTAGGGATGAAAGATAGGAAGGGGATGAAAGAGAGGAAGGGTTGAAGTGGTTTAGGGATGAAAGAGAGGAAGGGGTGAAGTGGTTTAGGGATGAAAGAGAGGATGGGGTGAAGTGATAGAGGGATGAAAGAGAGGAAGGGGTGAAGTGGTTTAGGGATGAAAGAGAGGAAGGGGTGAAGTGATAGAGGGATGAAAGAGAGGAAGGGGTGAAGTGAGAGAGGGATGAAAGAGAGGAAGGGGTGAAGTGGTTTAGGGATGAAAGAGAGGAAGGGGAGAAGTGATAGAGGGATGAAAGAGAGGAAGGGGTGAAGTGGTTTAGGTATGAAAGAGAGGAAGGGCTGAAGTGATAGAGGGATGAAAGAGAGGAAGGGGTGAAGTGATAGAGGGATGAAAGAGAGGAAGGGCTGAAGTGATAGAGGGATGAAAGAGAGGAAGGGGTGAAGTGATAGAGGGATGAAAGAGAGGAAGGGGTGAAGTGGTTTAGGGATGAAAGAGAGGAAGGGCTGAAGTGATAGAGGGATGAAAGAGAGGAAGGGGTGAAGTGATAGAGGGATGAAAGAGAGGAAGGGCTGAAGTGATAGAGGGATGAAAGAGAGGATGGGGTGAAGTGATAGAGGGATGAAAGAGCGGAAGGGGTGAAGTGATAGAGGGATGAAAGAGAGGAAGGGGTGAAGTGATAGAGGGATGAAAGAGAGGAAGGGGTGAAGTGGTTTAGGTATGAAAGAGAGGAAGGGGTGAAGTGATAGAGGGATGAAAGAGAGGAAGGGGTGAAGTGATAGAGGGATGAAAGAGAGGAAGGGGTGAAGTGGTTTAGGGATGAAAGAGAGAAAGGGGTGAAGTGATAGAGGGATGAAAGAGAGGAAGGGGTGAAGTGATAGAGGGATGAAAGAGAGGAAGGGGTGAAGTGATAGAGGGATGAAAGAGAGGAAGGGGTGAAGTGGTTTAGGGATGAAAGAGAGAAAGGGGTGAAGTGATAGAGGGATGAAAGAGAGGAAGGGGTGAAGTGATAGAGGGATGAAAGAGAGGAAGGGGTGAAGTGGTTTAGGGATGAAAGATAGGAAGGGTTGAAGTGATTTAGGATGAAAGAGAGGAAGGGGTGAAGTGATAGAGGGATGAAAGAGAGGAAGGGGTGAAGTGATAGAGGGATGAAAGAGAGAGGGGCTGAAGTGATAGAGGGATGAAAGAGAGAAGGGGTGAAGTGATGAGAGGGATGAAAGAGAGGAAGGGGTGAAGTGAGAGAGGATGAAAGAGAGGAAGGGGTGAAGTGGTTTAGGGATGAAAGAGAGGAAGGGGTGAAGTGTTAGAGGGATGAAAGAGAGGAAGGGGTGAAGTGGTTTAGGGATGAAAGAGAGGAAGGGGTGAAGTGGTTTAGGGATGAAAGAGAGGAAGGGGAGAAGTGATAGAGGGATGAAAGAGAGGAAGGGGTGAAGTGGTTTAGGTATGAAAGAGAGGAAGGGCTGAAGTGATAGAGGGATGAAAGAGAGGAAGGGGTGAAGTGATAGAGGGATGAAAGAGAGGAAGGGGTGAAGTGGTTTAGGGATGAAAGAGAGGAAGGGGTGAAGTGATAGAGGGATGAAAGAGAGGAAGGGGTGAAGTGATAGAGGGATGAAAGAGAGGAAGGGCTGAAGTGATAGAGGGATGAAAGAGAGGAAGGGGTGAAGTGATAGAGGGATGAAAGAGAGGAAGGGGTGAAGTGGTTTAGGGATGAAAGAGAGGAAGGGCTGAAGTGATAGAGGGATGAAAGAGAGGAAGGGGTGAAGTGATAGAGGGATGAAAGAGAGGAAGGGCTGAAGTGATAGAGGGATGAAAGAGAGGATGGGGTGAAGTGATAGAGGGATGAAAGAGAGGAAGGGGTGAAGTGATTTAGGGATGAAAGAGAGGATGGGGTGAAGTGATAGAGGGATGAAAGAAGGAGAGGAAGGGGTGAAGTGATAGGGATGAAAGAGAGGAAGGGGTGAAGTGGTTTAGGGATGAAAGAGAGGAAGGGGTGAAGTGATAGAGGGATGAAAGAGAGGATGGGGTGAAGTGATAGAGGGATGAAAGAGAGGAAGGGGTGAAGTGATAGAGGGATGAAAGAGAGGAAGGGGTGAAGTGGTTTAGGGATGAAAGAGAGGAAGGGGTGAAGTGATAGAGGGATGAAAGAGAGGAAGGGGTGAAGTGATAGAGGGATGAAAGAGAGGAAGGGGTGAAGTGGTTTAGGGATGAAAGAGAGAAAGGGGTGAAGTGATAGAGGGATGAAAGAGAGGAAGGGGTGAAGTGATAGAGGGATGAAAGAGAGGAAGGGGTGAAGTGGTTTAGGGATGAAAGATAGGAAGGGTGAAGTGGTTTAGGGATGAAAGAGAGGATGGGGTGAAGTGGTTTAGGGATGAAAGAGAGGAAGGGGTGAAGTGATAGAGGGATGAAAGAGAGGAAGGGGTGTAGTGGTTTAGGGATGAAAGAGAGGAAGGGGTGAAGTGATAGAGGGATGAAAGAGAGGAAGGGGTGAAGTGATAGAGGGATGAAAGAGATGAGGGGCTGAAGTGATAGAGGGATGAAAGAGAGGAAGGGGTGAAGTGATAGAGGGATGAAAGAGAGGAAGGGGTGAAGTGAGAGAGGGATGAAAGAGAGGAAGGGGTGAAGTGGTTTAGGGATGAAAGAGAGGAAGGGGTGAAGTGTTAGAGGGATGAAAGAGAGGAAGGGGTGAAGTGGTTTAGGGATGAAAGAGAGGAAGGGGTGAAGTGGTTTAGGGATGAAAGAGAGGAAGGGGAGAAGTGATAGAGGGATGAAAGAGAGGAAGGGGTGAAGTGGTTTAGGTATGAAAGAGAGGAAGGGCTGAAGTGATAGAGGGATGAAAGAGAGGAAGGGGTGAAGTGATAGAGGGATGAAAGAGAGGAAGGGGTGAAGTGGTTTAGGGATGAAAGAGAGGAAGGGGTGAAGTGATAGAGGGATGAAAGAGAGGAAGGGGTGAAGTGATAGAGGGATGAAAGAGAGGAAGGGCTGAAGTGATAGAGGGATGAAAGAGAGGAAGGGGTGAAGTGATAGAGGGATGAAAGAGAGGAAGGGGTGAAGTGGTTTAGGGATGAAAGAGAGGAAGGGCTGAAGTGATAGAGGGATGAAAGAGAGGAAGGGGTGAAGTGATAGAGGGATGAAAGAGAGGAAGGGCTGAAGTGATAGAGGGATGAAAGAGAGGATGGGGTGAAGTGATAGAGGGATGAAAGAGCGGAAGGGGTGAAGTGATAGAGGGATGAAAGAGAGGAAGGGGTGAAGTGGTTTAGGGATGAAAGAGAGGAAGGGGTGAAGTGATAGAGGGATGAAAGAGAGGAAGGGGTGAAGTGATAGAGGGATGAAAGAGAGGAAGGGGTGAAGTGGTTTAGGGATGAAGGGTATTGGATGCTGCTGGCAGCTCTTATAAGAGGACATGCAGAAACAAATGAAATCTCACTGACAGACGATAACTCTGGACCGCACAGGAGGAATGTCAACGGAGGAGAAGTATGAGAGGGAGGGGAAGGAGCTTATCACAGAGCAGGGAGGAGAGTGACAGCAGTACTTATGTTTGAGAGTAATATCAGTAACCAATCACAACCATGTGATCTTAAATTTTCATTTCAGAATAGAATCAAAGATGGAGCTGAAAACATGGAATCTTATCCTTCACATATTTGTCCTCTTATTATATATTTTCTATTTCCCTCACAGTGGAGTGCTAGGGCAAATAACTAAATTTGCTCTTGGGGAGGGGGGGGGGCAGGACTGAGTTTGCAGAAGAGAGTACAGTACAGCACAGTATAGTACAGTACATATAGTACAGTACAGCACAGTATAGTACAGTGCATATAGTACAGCGCATATCCTTGTCCTTGTGGGGACCAGAAATCCTCTTGTAAAACATTTGAAGAAGTGGAGACATTTTGCCCGTACCCACAAGAAAAAGGGCTATTATAGGTTTAGGGGTTTGAGTTAGAATTAGGGTTAGGGGTTAGGAGTTAGGATTAGGTTTAGGTTTTGGGGTAAAGGTTAAGGATTAACTTTTGGTTTAGGGTTAGGATTTTGAATGGGATCAATTGTTTGGTCCCCACAAGGATAGTAACACAAACGTGTGTGTGTGTGTGTGTGTGTGTGTGTGTATGTGTGTGTGTGTGTGTTTGTGTGTGTGTGTGTTTGTGTTACCCCATTGGCTATTGAATCATTCACAGAGCCAGCTAAATAAGAGCTGTTTTCAGACCAACACTGTCTGCTCTCACTGCTGTGACCCCAGCATACATCATTCATACACTATATATACAAAAGTATGTGGACAGCCCTTCAAATGAGTGGATTTGGTTATTTCAGCCATACCAGTTGCTGACAGGTGTATAACATCGAGCACACAGCCATGCAATCTCCATAGACAAATATTAGCAGTAGAATGGCCTTACTGAAGAGCTCAGCGACTTTCAATGTGGGACCGTCATAGGATGCCACCTTTCCAACAAGTCAGTTGGTCAAATTTATGCGCTGCTAGATCTGCCCTGGTCAACTGTAAGTGCTGTTATTGTGAAGTGAAAACATTTAGGAGCAACAACGTCTCACCCATGAAGTGGCAGGCCACACAAGCTCACAGAACGGGACCGCCGAGTGCTGAAGCGTGTAAAGGAGCAACAACGTCTCACCCACGAAGTGGCAGGCCACACAAGCTCACAGAACGGGACCGCCGAGTGCTGAAGCGTGTAAAAAAAACAGCCTCAGTTGCAACACTCACTACCAAGTTCCATGCTGCCTCTGGAAGCAATGTCAACACACTAACTTTTCATTGGGAGCTTCATGAAACGGGTTTCCATGGCCGAGCAGCCGCACACAAGCCTAAGATCACCATGCTCAATGCCAAGCGTTGGCTGGAGTGGTTTTAAGCTCGCCGCCATTGAACTCTTGAGCAGTAGAAATGTGTTATCTGGAGTGATGAATCAAGCTTCATTATCTGGCAGTCAGACGGACGAATCTGGGTTTGGCAGATGCCAGGAAACACTACCTGTCCCAATGCATACCGCCAACTGTAAAGTTTGATGGAAGAGGAATAATGGTCTGGGGCTGTTTTTCATGGTTCGGGCTATGCCCCTTAGTTCCAATGAGTGCAAATCTTAACGCTACAGCATACAATGACATTCTAGACGATTCTGTGCTTCCAACTTTGTGGCAACAGTTTGGGGAAGGCCCTTTCTTGTTTCAGCATGACAATGCCCCTGTGCACAAAGCGAGGTCCATACAGAAATGGATTGTTGAGATTGGTGTGGAAGAACTTGACTGGCCTGCACAGAGCCCTGACCTCAACCCCAACAAACACCTTTGGGATGAATTCGAATGCTGACTGCGAGCCAGGCCTAATTGCTATATATCAGTGCCCGACCTCACTAATGCTCTTGTGGCTGAATGGAAGCAAGCCCCTGCAGCAATGTTCCAACATGTCGTGAAAAGCCTTCCCAGAAGAGTAGAGGCTGTTAAAGCAGCAAAGAGGGGATCAACTCCATTTCAATGCCCATGATTTTGGAATGAAATGTTCGATGAGCAGGTGCCCACATACTTTTGGTCATGTATTGTATCAATGAGAACACCACAACGCATAAGCTCACTACAGCTTAGACTCAAATAGAGCCATTCAACAGGAAAATAAACCATCAAAAGGATGAAATTACATTCACATGTCAACGAAACCTCTTACCTAAAGGGACAGACAACGTTGTAATAATGTCTGTCGTATGTCACATAGACATACGACAATCCTTCCAATGTTCATTCATCCTTCCACTGAATCAAGCATACAAAGTATCTTCCACGATGAAATCAGAACGGGGACTATGGATCTGTCTCCAGTTGCACATACTCTAGTACATGTGTAAATTAGTTAGTCACATGCAATATCTCATGCACCACTGTCCCAATTCTGATGAAACTTGGGTGAATGATGCGTCTTGCCCAAGGGAAGCGCTATAGTTATGAAATTCCAAGCACTGTCTCGTTTAAGCTTGAATTGTATAAGTATAAGTAGGCCTAACTATAAGTAGGCCTAAGAAATTTGGGGGAATTCTCCAGCCCCGCCATCTCCCCAGGCACCCAATCATATATCTATATACTAAATAATACATGCATAATTCACATGATCAATTGTCTTAAGAGGTTGCCCAAGTTCCCCTGGAGAATCACTGTACTCCTTTGAGATGTAATTCATTGGAGAGATGGATTTTGTTTTTTACAAACAGAAGCGCATAATATCCCAGCTCAGACAACATTTCCTTTGTCCATTTTTATACTTGTTTATTTTCTCCGGTGACTGGGAGAATGGCTGTCTGGATGGATTAATGTATGTCTGGATATTACTGAGTTAACACTCGCAGCTCTGACATACGCCTACACTCGTAGAAAACAAAGGTGGTATCTAGAACCAAAAAGGGTTCTTTGGCGGTCCCCATCAGACAAGCCTTTGAAGAACCCCTTTTGGTTCCAGGTAGAAACCTTTAGGTTCCCATGTTAAACCTTTTCCACAGAGGGTTCTACATGGAACCCCAAAAAGTTCTACCTGAAACCAAAAAGGGTTCTCCTATGGGGATAGCCGCAGAACCCTTTTGGAATCCCTTATTCTAAGAGTGTACTGGCTACAGTCTAAACACACACACACACACATAGACACTAAAGATGAGTACCTTCAGCGATAGCCTGCAGAGTAGTCTTGCAGGGTGATAGGTGGGCTGAGGAAACCAGTGTGCGCCTTGGTCTGATCATCAGCGTCAACTACAAACCCCAGGTCTCAAACGGATTTAGTTGATTCTCAGTATTCGTTTTAATGTAAGCGGGAGGAAGAACTGTTGCTTGCATGGACAGTTAAGGTCCATTGGCACACTGGCCTGCAGTGATATAAGCAGAGTGGACTCCAGTTCATTGTAATGGTCACATGCAGTGTGTAGATCAATACCTTCTCCCTTCTGTGACCTCATAAAGCCTCAGAGAGATGAACTGAATCATCCACCACTCAATACACTATTGACTGTCCTCAAGCTCTGACCAGTACACACTGGCCTACTGTGTGTGTGTATATACAGTTGAAGTTGGAAGTTTACATACACCGTAGCCAAATAAATGTAAACTCAGTGTTTCACAATTCCTGACATTTAATCCAAGTAAAAATTCCCTGTGTTAGGTCAGTTAGGAAATGTGAAATGTCAGAATCATAGTAGAGAGAATTATTTATTTAAGCTTTTATTTATTTCATCACATTCCCAGTGGGTCAGAAGTTTACGTACAATCAATTAGTATTTGGTAGCATTGCTTTTAAATTGTTCAATTTGGGTCAAACGTTTCGGGTAGCCTTCCACAAGCTTCCCACAATACCTTGTGTGAATTTGGTCCCATTCCTCCTGACAGAACTAGTGTAACTGAGTCAGGTTTGTAGGCCTCCTTGCTCGCACACACTTTCTCAGTTCTGCCCACACATTTTCTATAGGATTGAGGTCAGGGCTTTGTGATGGCGACTCCAATTGAAGCAACAAGATGTTGCTTCAATATATCCACATAATTTTCAAATCCTCATGATGCCATCTATTTTGTGAAGTGCACCAGTCCCTCCTGCAAGCAAAGCACCCCCACGCTTCACGGTTGGGATGGTGTTCTTCGGCTTGCAAGCCTCCCTCTTTTTCCTCCAAACATAACGATGGTCATTATGGCCAAACAGTTCTATTTTATTTCATCAGACCAGAGGACATTTCTCCAAAAAGTATGATCTTGTCCCCAAAGCATAGTCTGGCTTTTTTATGGAGGTTTTGGAGCAGTGGCTTCTTCCTTGCTGAGCGACCTTTCAGGTTATGCCAATATAGTTTTAGTTCAGTTTAGTTTATTAATTCGACCATTTAAAAAAAAAAAACAAGCACACAAAACTTAAAAGCCATACATGCACATGAATAAAATCATGGAGGATAACACACAATACAGTCTGGGACTTATTTCCATTGTGGTCCTCTTGACACAAGATGGCTAGACAAGATGGAACACAGTATGGCAGTGTATAAATAATCAAACAAAAACAGAGAAGAAGAACATCTATCTCATCATTCCAGTTACATTATAGGGATTATTCATATGTGCACAGAAGACATCAAACATATTTTGACTATATTTTTTGAAGCTGTCCAGAGTTGTTTTTCTGGCACAGGCAAGTCATTCCATTCTGAGGCTCCAGTATACAAGACCGTACCTTTCCCAGCATTACTCCTGAACCTGTATAAGCACACATCAGCAACACCTGATCTGGTGCTGTGATTGTGTGCATCCCTAACACGAGGAAAGTAATCACTTAGATATCTGGGCGCAGGACCATAAATACTCCTGTAAACCAAACCTAGTCTAATCTGGGACACCCTAGCCTCAACAGGCAGCCAGTTTCCTTCCTGAAAGCAGCTCCTGCTTATGTGAGTACGTGGACTCACAGTCAATACTACCCTGATCAGCTTATTCTGGGCTATCTGGAGCTTCCCCTTCATACGTTTAGATAAGCACCCAAACCAGGAAGTACTAGCATAGTCAAAATGGCATTGAATGAGGGCTGTAGCTAGCACTTAAATATATAGGACTCGTTTTACTGTGGATATAGATATGCTGTTTATAGATACCTGTTTCCTCCAGCATCTTCACAAGGTCCTTTGTTGTTGTTCTTGGATTGATTTGCATTTTTCGCACCAAAGAACATTCATCTCTAGATTACAGAATGTGTCTCCTTCCTGAGCGGTATGATGTCTGCGTGGTCCCATGGTGTTTATACTTGCGTACTATTGTTTGTACAAATGAACGTGGTACCTTCAGGCATTTGGAAATTGCTCCCAAGGATGAGCCAGACTTGTGGAGATCTACAATTTATTTTCTGAGGTCGTGGCTGTTTTTTTCCCCCCATGTTGTCAAGCAAAGAGGCACTGAGTTTGAAGGTAGGTCTTGAAATACACCTCCAATTGACTCAAAATGATGTCAATTAGCCTATCAGAAAATCAAATCAAAGTTTATTTGTCATGTGAGCAGAATACAACAGGTGAACCTTACAGTGAAATGCTTACTTACAGGGCCTAACCAATAGTGCAAAAAGGTATTAGGTGAACAATAGGTAAGTAGTGAAGTTATCAAAGTAGTGAGGCTATAAAAGTAGCGAGGCTATAAAAGTAGCGAGGCTATAAAAGTAGTGAGGCTATAAAAGTAGTGAGGCTATAAAAGTAGAGGCTATAAAAGTAGAGGCTATAAAAGTAGTGAGGCTATAAAAGTAGGGAGGCTATAAAAGTAGTGAGGCTATAAAAGTAGTGAGGCTATAAAACTAGAGGCTATAAAACTAGAGGCTATAAAAGTAGTGAGGCTATAAAAGTAGTGAGGCTATAAAAGTAGCGAGGCTATAAAAGTAGCGAGGCTATAAAAGTAGCGAGGCTTTAAAAGTAGTGAATAAAAGTAGTGAGAATATAAAAGTAGTGAGAGGCTATAAAAGTAGTGAGGCTATAAAACGGAGCTATAAAAGTAGAGCTATAAAAGTAGTGAGGCTATAAAAGTAGTGAGGCTATAAAAGTAGTGAGAATATAAAAGTAGAGGCTATAAAAGTAGTGAGGCTATAAAAGTAGTGAGGCTATAAAAGTAGTGAGGCTATAAAAGTAGTGAGAATATAAAAGTAGTGAGACTATAAAAGTAGTGAGACTATAAAAGTAGTGAGGCTATAAAAGTAGTGAGGCTATAAAAGTAGTGAGGCTATAAAAGTAGTGAGGCTATAAAACTAGAGGCTATAAAAGTAGTGAGGCTATAAAAGTAGTGAGCCTATAAAAGTAGTGAGACTATAAAAGTAGTGAGGCTATAAAAGTAGTGAGGCTATAAAAGTAGTGAGGCTATAAAAGTAGTAAGGCTATAAAAGTAGGGAGGCTATAAAAGTATTGAGGCTATAAAAGTAGTGAGGCTATAAAACTAGAGGCTATAAAAGTAGTGAGGCTATAAAACTAGAGGCTATAAAAGTAGTGAGGCTATAAAAGTAGTGCGGCTATAAAAGTAGTGAGGCTATAAAAGTAGTGAGGCTATAAAAGTAGTGAGGCTATAAAAGTAGAGGCTATAAAAGTAGTGAGGCTATAAAAGTAGGGAGGCTATAAAAGTAGTGAGGCTATAAAAGTAGTGAGGCTATAAAACTAGAGGCTATAAAACTAGAGGCTATAAAAGTAGTGAGGCTATAAAAGTAGTGAGGCTATAAAAGTAGCGAGGCTATAAAAGTAGCGAGGCTTTAAAAGTAGCGATGCTATAAAAGTAGATGCTATAAAAGTAGTGAGGCTATAAAAGTAGTGAGGCTATAAAAGTAGCGGAGCTATAAAAGTAGAGGCGATAAAAGTAGCGAGGTTATAAAAGTAGCGTGGCTATAAAAGTAGTGAGACTATAAAAGTAGAGGCTATAAAAGTAGTGAGGCTATAAAAGCAGTGAGGCTATAAAAGTAGACGCTATAAAAGTAGTGAGGCTATAAAAGTAGCGAGGCTATAAAAGTAGAGGGCTATAAAAGTAGCGAGACTATAAAAGTAGCGATGCTATCAAAGTAGTGAGGCTATAAAAGTAGTGAGGCTATAAAAGTAGTGAGGCTATAAAACTAGAGGCTATAAAAGTAGTGAGGCTATAAAAGTAGTGAGCATATAAAAGTAGTGAGACTATAAAAGTAGTGAGGCTATAAAAGTAGTGAGGCTATAAAAGTAGGGAGGCTATAAAAGTATTGAGGCTATAAAAGTAGTGAGGCTATAAAACTAGAGGCTATAAAAGTAGTGAGGCTATAAAAGTAGTGAGGCTATAAAAGTAGTGAGGCTATAAAAGTAGAGGCTATAAAAGTAGTGAGGCTATAAAAGTAGTGAGGCTATAAAAGTAGTGAGGCTATAAAACTAGAGGCTATAAAAGTAGTGAGGCTATAAAAGTAGTGAGCCTATAAAAGTAGTGAGACTATAAAAGTAGTGAGGCTATAAAAGTAGTGAGGCTATAAAAGTAGTGAGGCTATAAAAGTAGTAAGGCTATAAAAGTAGGGAGGCTATAAAAGTATTGAGGCTATAAAAGTAGTGAGGCTATAAAACTAGAGGCTATAAAAGTAGTGAGGCTATAAAACTAGAGGCTATAAAAGTAGTGAGGCTATAAAAGTAGTGAGGCTATAAAAGTAGTGAGGCTATAAAAGTAGTGAGGCTATAAAAGTAGTGAGGCTATAAAACTAGAGGCTATAAAAGTAGTGAGGCTATAAAAGTAGTGAGGCTATAAAAGTAGTGAGGCTATAAAAGTAGTGAGGCTATAAAAGTAGTGAGGCTATAAAACTAGAGGCTATAAAAGTAGTGAGGCTATAAAAGTAGTGAGGCTATAAAAGTAGCGAGGCTATAAAAGTAGCGAGGCTTTAAAAGTAGCGATGCTATAAAAGTAGCGATGCTATAAAAGTAGCGAGGCTATAAAAGTAGTGAGGCTATAAAAGTAGCGGAGCTATAAAAGTAGAGGCGATAAAAGTAGCGAGGTTATAAAAGTAGCGTGGCTATAAAAGTAGTGAGACTATAAAAGTAGAGGCTATAAAAGTAGTGAGGCTATAAAAGCAGTGAGGCTATAAAAGTAGACGCTATAAAAGTAGTGAGGCTATAAAAGTAGCGAGGCTATAAAAGTAGAGGGCTATAAAAGTAGCGAGACTATAAAAGTAGTGAGGCTATAAAAGTAGTGAGGCTATAAAAGTAGTGAGGCTATAAAACTAGAGGCTATAAAAGTAGTGAGGCTATAAAAGTAGTGAGCATATAAAAGTAGTGAGACTATAAAAGTAGTGAGGCTATAAAAGTAGTGAGGCTATAAAAGTAGTGAGGCTATAAAAGTAGGGAGGCTATAAAAGTATTGAGGCTATAAAAGTAGTGAGGCTATAAAACTAGAGGCTATAAAAGTAGAGGCTATAAAAGTAGTGAGGCTATAAAAGTAGTGAGGCTATAAAAGTAGAGGCTATAAAAGTAGTGAGGCTATAAAAGTAGTGAGGCTATAAAAGTAGTGAGGCTATAAAAGCAGTGAGGCTATAAAAGTAGACGCTATAAAAGTAGTGAGACTATAAAAGTAGAGGCTATAAAAGTAGTGAGGCTATAAAAGTAGGGAGGCTATAAAAGTATTGAGGCTATAAAAGTAGTGAGGCTATAAAAGTAGTGAGCATATAAAAGTAGTGAGACTATAAAAGTAGTGAGGCTATAAAAGTAGTGAGGCTATAAAAGTAGTGAGGCTATAAAAGTAGGGAGGCTATAAAAGTATTGAGGCTATAAAAGTAGTGAGGCTATTAAACTAGAGGCTATAAAAGTAGTGAGGCTATAAAAGTAGTGAGGCTATAAAAGTAGTGAGGCTATAAAAGTAGTGAGGCTATAAAAGTAGAGGCTATAAAAGTAGTGAGGCTATAAAAGTAGGGAGGCTATAAAAGTAGTGAGGCTATAAAAGTAGTGAGGCTATAAAACTAGAGGCTATAAAACTAGAGGCTATAAAAGTAGTGAGGCTATAAAAGTAGTGAGGCTATAAAAGTAGCGAGGCTATAAAAGTAGCGAGGCTTTAAAAGTAGCGATGCTATAAAAGTAGCGATGCTATAAAAGTAGCGAGGCTATAAAAGTAGTGAGGCTATAAAAGTAGCGGAGCTATAAAAGTAGAGGCGATAAAAGTAGCGAGGTTATAAAAGTAGCGTGGCTATAAAAGTAGTGAGACTATAAAAGTAGAGGCTATAAAAGTAGTGAGGCTATAAAAGCAGTGAGGCTATAAAAGTAGACGCTATAAAAGTAGTGAGGCTATAAAAGTAGCGAGGCTATAAAAGTAGAGGGCTATAAAAGTAGTGAGGCTATAAAAGTAGGGAGTCTATAAAAGTAGTGAGGCTATAAAAGTAGGGAGGCTATAAAAGTAGTGAGGCTATAAAAATAGTGAGACTATAAAAGAAGAGGCTATAAAAGTAGTGAGGCTATAAAAGTAGGGAGGCTATAAAAGTATTGAGGCTATAAAAGTAGTGAGGCTATAAAACTAGAGGCTATAAAAGTAGTGAGGCTATAAAAGTAGTGAGGCTATAAAAGTAGTGAGGCTATAAAAGTAGTGAGGCTATAAAAGTAGTGAGGCTATAAAAGTAGTGAGGCTATAAAAGTAGTGAGGCTATAAAAGTAGTGAGGCTATAAAACTAGAGGCTATAAAAGTAGTGAGGCTATAAAAGTAGTGAGCCTATAAAAGTAGTGAGACTATAAATGTGGTGAGGCTATAAAAGTAGTGAGGCTATAAAAGTAGTGAGGCTATAAAAGTAGCGAGGCTATAAAAGTAGTGAGGCTATAAAAGTAGCGAGGCTATAAAAGTAGTGAGGCTATAAAAGTAGGGAGGCTATAAAAGTAGTGAGGCTATAAAAGTAGTGAGGCTATAAAAGTAGTGAGACTATAAAAATAGTGAGGCTATAAAAGTAGAGGCTATAAAAGTAGTGAGGCTATAAAAGTAGTGAGGCTATAAAAGTAGGGAGGCTATAAAAGTATTGAGGCTATAAAAGTAGTGAGGCTATAAAACTAGAGGCTATAAAAGTAGTGAGGCTATAAAAGTAGTGAGGCTATAAAAGTAGTGAGGCTATAAAAGTAGTGCGGCTATAAAAGTAGTGAGACTATAAAAGTAGTGAGGCTATAAAAGTAGTGAGGCTATAAAAGTAGCGAGGCTATAAAAGTAGCGAGGCTTTAAAAGTAGCGATGCTATAAAAGTAGCGATGCTATAAAAGTAGCGAGACTATAAAAGTAGTGAGGCTATAAAAGTAGCGGAGCTATAAAAGTAGAGGCGATAAAAGTAGCGAGGTTATAAAAGTAGCGTGGCTATAAAAGTAGTCAGACTATAAAAGTAGAGGCTATAAAAGTAGTGAGGCTATAAAAGCAGTGAGGCTATAAAAGTAGAGGCTATAAAAGTAGTGAGACTATAAAAGTAGCGATGCTATCAAAGTAGCGAGACTATAAAAGTAGCGATGATATCAAGTAGTGAGGCTATAAAAGTAGTGAGGCTATAAAAGTAGTGAAACTATAAAACCAGAGGCTATAAAAGTAGTGAGGCTATAAATGTAGTGAGCCTATAAAAGTAGTGAGACTATAAAAGTGGTGAGGCTATAAAAGTTGTGAAAATATAAAAGTAGTGAGGCTATAAAAGTAGTGAGGCTATAAAACTAGAGGCTATAAAAGTAGTGAGGCTATAAAAGTAGTGAGGCTATAAAAGTAGTGAGAATATAAAAGTAGTGAGGCTATAAAAGTAGTGAGAATATAAAAGTAGTGAGAATATAAAAGTAGTGAGGCTATAAAAGTAGTGAGGCTATAAAACTAGAAGCTATAAAAGTAGTGAGGCTATAAAAGTAGTGAGGCTATAAAAGTAGGGAGGCTATAAAAGTAGTGAGGCTATAAAAGTAGTGAGGCTATAAAAGTAGCGAGACTATAAAAGTAGGGAGCCTATAAAGGTAGTGAGACTATAAAAGTAGTGAGGCTATAAAAGTAGTGAGGCTATAAAAGTAGCGGCTATAAAAGTAGTGAGGCAATAAAAGTAGGGAGGCTATAAAAGTAGTGAGGCTATAAAAGTAGCGAGGCTATAAAAGTAGTGAGGCTATAAAAGTAGCGAGACTATAAAAGTAGGGAGGCTATAAAGGTAGTGAGACTATAAAAGTAGTGAAACTATAAAAGTAGTGAGGCTATAAAAGTAGCGGCTATAAAAGTAGTGAGGCAATAAAAGTAGGGAGGCTATAAAAGTAGTGAGGCTATAAAAGTAGGGAGGCTATAAAAGTAGGGAGGCTATAAAAGTAGTGAGGCTATAAAAGTAGGGAGGCTATAAAAGTAGTGAGGCAATAAAAGTAGGGAGGCTATAAAAGTAGTGAGGCTATAAAAGTAGCGAGGCTATAAAAGTAGGGAGGCTATAAAAGTAGCGAGGCTATAAAAGTAGTGAGGCTATAAAAGTAGGGAGGCTATAAAAGTAGTGAGGCTATAAAAGTAGTGAGACTATAAAAGTAGCGAGGCTATAAAAGTAGCGAGGCTATAAAAGTAGTGAGGCTATATACAGACACTGGTTAGTCAGGCTGGTTGAGGTCGTATGTACATGTAGCTGTGGTTAAAGTGACTATGCATATATGATGAACAGAGAGAAGCAGTAGGGTAAAAGAGGGGTTGGCGGGTTGTGGATTGCGGGACACAATACAGATAACCCGGTTAGCCAGTGTGCGGGAGCACTGGTTGGTCGGCCCAATTGAGGTAGTATGTACATAAATGTATAGTTAAAGTGACTATGCATATATGACAAACAGAGAGTAGCAGCAGCGTAAAAGAGGGTTGGGGGGAGGCACACAATGCAAATAGTCCAGGTAGCTATTTGATTACCTGTTCAGGCGTCTTATGTCTTGAGGGAAAAAAATGTTGAGAAGCCTTTTGTCCTAGTCTTGGCACAGTTTCTTAAGCCATGACATATTTTTCTGGAATTTTCCCAGCTGTTTAAAGGCACAGTCAACTTAGTGTATGTAAACTTCTGACCCAGAGGAATTATGATACAGTGAACTATAAATTAAATAATCTGTTTGTAAATTATTGTTGGAAAAATTACGCCTGTCATGCACGCTAATGTGTGCGTGCATGTGTTGTTCGTCCTAGAAGGTTTGTTATCCTACAACCCCTCGTCACAAACACACACACACACACAAAGAGGATAGCAGAGTAGCCTTATAAGACCATGTCAAATGGTCTTTTCAACAAATTACTGTACAACAGACCATGTATTCACCCTACACACCTTAATTGACAAACAAACAAACCAAAACAAAGTCAAAGTCTTTTCATGCTGTGTTGATTTCAAAAAAGGTTTCAACTCAATTTGGCATGAGGGTCTGCTATATAAATTGATGGAAAGTGGTGTTGGAGGAAAGAAATACATCATTATAAAATCCATGTACACAAACAACAAGTGTGAAGTTCAAATTGGCAAGAAATCATACACATTTCTTCCCACAGGGCCGTGGGGTGAGACAGGAATGCAGCTTAAGCCCCACCCTCTTCAAAATATATCAACAAATTGGCGAAGGCACTATAACAGTCTGCAGCACCCGGCCTCACCCTACTAGAATCTGAAGTCAAATGTCTACTGTTTGCTGATGATCTGGTACTTCTGTCTCCAACCAAGGAGGTCCTACAGCAACACCTAGATCTTCTGCACAGATTCTGCCAGACCGGGGCCTTGACAGTAAATCTCAGTGAGACCAAAATAATGGTGTTCCAAAAAAGGTCCAGTTCCCAGGACCACGAAAACACATTTCATCGAGACACAGCATAATGCTTTGGTTCATGGTCTGTTTATCCCCAGGAGGGAGAGAAGGAAGGATGCAAATGTCTCATTGTTTATTTCACTTTTCTTTATTATCTACTCACTGGCAAAACACACACATTCCTTTCCACAGGGATGCAGCCCCACCATCTTCAACATGTATATCAATGAATTGGAGAGGGTACTAGAACAGTCTGCAGCGCCCAGCCTCACCCTACTAGAATCTGAAGTCAAATTCCATCTAGACACCGTTGCCCTAGAGCACACAAAACACTATACATACCTCGACCTAAACATCAGTGGTACAGGAAACATCCACAAAGCTGTGAACGATCTGAGAGACAGGGCAAGAAGGGCCTTCTATGCCATTAAAAAGGAACATAAAATTTGACATACTATTAGGATCTGGCTAAAAATACTTTAATCAGTTATAAAACCCATTATCCACTATGGTTCGGATCTTTTCCAAGATGGCGCTTGGAATAGGTCCCTTGTGTTATCCCGTGTAAATAGCCGGTCTTTTTCGTATATATCATAATCTCACTTTCTATCTATACTGTACACTATACCATCTACTGCATCTTGCCTATGCCATTCTGTACCATCACTCATTCATATATTTTTATGTATATATTCTTCATCCCTTTTCACTTGTGTTTAAGGTAGTTGTGGAATTGTTAGGTTAGATTACTCGCTGGTTATTACTGCATTGTCGGAACTAGAAGCACAAGCATTTTGCTACACTCGCATGAACATCTGCTAACCATGTGTATGTGACAAATACATTTAGATTTGATTTGATTTGATATATGAACTAAATATACTTTCCTGCAACCCGCCTCACCCAATGTGGTACGGATCTGCTATTTTTATTCCTTATAACTGGAACTACCATCAGGAGCTAACCAGCTAACTAGCTGCTGGTCTTTGTTAGCCACAGCTAGCGGTCCTCGCCTTTTCCCCCGTCATCAGCCAACCTTAGCTCAGACAACACCTGCCAGTCTGCACAGCGCGATATCAACCCAGAGCGTATCGGACTGCTTCTCTCTACCATATCACCGGATTACTGCCGCTCTGGATCATTACACCAGATCATTACTCAGTTCTTATACAGTTCTTATATCCCTTAGACGTACCCTTATCCTACTCCTCCTCTGTTCCTCTGGTGATGTAGAGGTTAACCCAGGCCCTGTAGCCCCCAGTTCCACTCTTATTCCCCAGGCGTTATCATTTGTTGACTTCTGTAACTGTAAAAGCCTTGGTTTCATGCATGTTAACATCAGAAACCTCCTCCCTAAGTGTGTTTTATTCACTGCTTTAGCACACTCCGCCAACCCTGATGTCCTTGCCATATCTGAATCCTGGCTTAGGAAGGCTACCAAAAATTCTGAAATTTCCATCCCCAAATACAACATTTTCCGACAACATAGAACTGCCACAGGGGGTGGAGTTGCAATCTACTGCAGAGATAGCCTGCAGAGTTCTGTCATGCTATCCAGGTCTGTGCCCAAAAAGTTCAAAACAGTGCCCAAACAGTTCAAAATCCACCTTTCCATAAATAAGTCTCTCACTGTTGCTGCTTGTAAAAGACCCCCCTCAGCCCCCAGCTGTGCACTGGACACCACATGTGAATTAATTGCCCCCCATTTATCTTCAGAGTTTGTACTGTTAGGTGACCTAAACTGGGATATGCTTAACACCCCGGACGTCCTACAATCTAAGCTAGATGCCCTCAATCTCACACAAATGATCAATGAACCTACCAGGTACAACCATAAATCTATAAACACGGGCACCCTCATTGATATCATCCTGACCAACCTGCCCTCTAAAAATACCTCTGCTGTCTTCAACCAGGATCTCAGCGATCACTGCCTCATTGCCTGTATCCGTAATGGGTCCGCAGTCAAACAACCACCCCTCATCACTGTCAAACGCTCCCTAAGGCACTTCAGTGAGCAGGCCTTTCTAATCGACCTGGCCCGGGTAGCCAGGAAGGATATTGACTTCATTCTGTCAGTAGAGGATGCCTGGTTATTCTTTAAAAGTACTTTCCTCGACATCTTAAATAAGCATGCCCCATTCAAAAAATGTAGAACTAAGAACAGATATAGCCCTTGGTTCACTGCATACCTGACTGCCCTTGAACAGCACAAAAACATCCTGTGGCGTTCTGCATTGAATAGCCCCCGCGATATGCAACTTTTCAGGGAAGTTAAGCACCAATATACACAGGCAGTTAGGAAAGAAAAGGCTAGCTTTTTCAAACAGAAATTTGCATCCTGTAGCACAAAAAGTTCTGGAACTGGTAAAGTCCATGGAGAATAAGAGCACCTCCTCCCAGCTGCCCACTGGACTGAGGCTAGGAAACACTGTCACCACCGATAAATCTACAATAATCGAGAATTTCAAGAAGCATTTTTCTACGGCTGGCCATGCTTTCCACCTGGCTACCCTTACCCCGGTCAACAGCTCTGCATCCCTCACAGCAACATGCTCAAGCCTCCCCATTTCTCCTTCACCCCAATGCAGATAGCTGATGTTCTGAAAGAGCTGCAAAATCTGGACCCTTACAAATCAGCTGGACTAGACAATCTGGACCCTCTCATTCTAATATTATCTGCCGCAATTGTTGCAACCCCTATTACTAGCCTGTTCAACCTCTCTTTTGTATTGTCTGAGATCCCTAAAGATTGGAAAGCTGCCGCAGTCATCACCTTCTTCAAAGGGGAGACACCATAGACTGTTACAGACCTATATCTATCCTACCCATTCTCGGGCAGACTCTTTTCTCTGTATACATCAATGATGTTTCTCTTACTGCTGGTGATTCTCTGATCCACATCTACGCAGATGACACCATTTTGTATACTTCTGGCCCTTCTTTGGACACTGTGTTAACAAACCTCCATACAAGCTTCAATGCCATACAGCACTCCTTCCGTGGCCTCCAGCTGCTCTTAAATGCAAGCAAAACTTAATGCATGCTCTTCAACCGATTGCTGCCCACACCCGCCCGCCTGTCTAGCATCACTACTCTGGATGGTTTTGACTTAGAATATGTGGACAATAACAAATACCTAGGTGTCTGGATAGACTGTAAACTCTCCTTCCAGACACGCATTAAGCATTGCCAATTCAAAATTACATTTAGAATCGGCTTCCTAATTCGCAACAAAGCCTCCTTCACTCACGCTGCCAAACATACCCTCGTAAAACTGACTATCCTACTGACCCGTGACTTCGGCGACGTCATTTACAAAATTGCCTCCGACACTCTACTCAGCAAATTGGATGTAGTCTATCACAGTGCCATCCGTTTTGTCACCAAAGCCCCATATACTACCCAACACTGTGACCTGTATGCTCTCGTTAGCTGGCCCTCAAGTCATATTCATCGCCAAACACACTGGCTCCAGGTCTTCTATAAGTCTTTGCTAGGTAAAGCCCATCCTTATCTCAGGTCACTGGTTACCAAAGCAGCACCCACCCATAGCACACGCTCCAGCAGATATATTTCACTGGTCATCCCCAAAGCAAACTTCTCCTTTGGCCGCTTTTCCTTCCAGTTCTCTGCTGCCAATGACTGGAACAAATTGAAAAAATCACTGAAGCTGGAGACTTATATCTCCCTCACTATCTTTAAGCATCAGCTGTCAGAGCAGCTAACTGATCTTTGCACCTGTACATAGCCCATCTGTAAATAGCCCACCCAACTACCTCATCCCCATGTTATTTTCTCTCTCCTTTGCACCACAGTATCTCCAGTTTCACATTCTACACATCTATCACTCCAGTGTTTAATTCCTCAATTGTAATTATTTCGCCTTTTTATTGCCTTACCTCCCTAATCTTACTACATTTGCACACATTGTATATAGATTTTTCTATTGTGTTATTGACGGTACATTTGTTAATCCAATGTGTATCTCTGTGTTGTTTGTGTCGCACTGCTTTGCTCTATCTTGGTTAAATAAAGGTGAAATAAATAAAATAGAAATGGTTGTTAGGTCTGGGGTCCACTCACCAACCAAGAATTCACAAAATGGGACAATCCTCAAACTGAGACTGCATGCAGAATTCTGCAAGAATATTTACTGTAAATCTTTATTGTTTATTTCACTTTTATTTATTATCTATTTCTGTTGTTTGGCCACGTAAACATATGTTTCCCATCAAAATAAAGCCTCTAAATTGAATTGAATTTAAAGAGAGAGAGAGAGAGAGAGAGAGAGAGAGAGAGAGAGAGAGAGAGAGAGAGAGAGAGAGAGAGAGAGAGAGAGAGAGAGAGAGACTTTTTGACTTTTGGTCTTTCTTTATTGAAACATTCTCAATTCATTTAAAACTCACCCCCCCACTCCTAAAATAAAAAAATAAAACATATATCCTGTACTGCATACATGTACCATACTCACCTTTCCATCTACCACATGATACAAATCACCATACACAAAAACCCTCTCTCCCTCATGACTAGGGCCAGCCTCAGCTATACCACCCTCCATAGCATGACTCGGCCCAGCATCATCTGCACCACCCTCCATAGCATGTCTAGGCCCAGCCTCAGCTACCCCACCATCTCTAGCCTGACGAGACCCAGCCTCTGCTTCTCCACCATCTCTAGCCTGACTAGACCCAGCCTCTACTACCCTACCATCTCTAGCCTGACTAGACCCAGCCTCTGCTTCTCCACCATCTCTAGCCTGACTAGACCCAGCCTCATCTACACCACCATCTCTAGCCTGACTAGACCCAGCCTCTGCTTCTCCACCATCTCTAGCCTGACTAGACCCAGCCTCATCTACACCACCATCTCTAGACTGACTAGGCCCAGCGTCTGCTGTCTGCATCTCCTTACCCCCTGCATTTTGACCTCGATTTCCCCCCCTTGCGCTCGTACCCTCCCCTTGTCTATGGCCTTTATGTGGGCACGCAAAGCTCTTGTGCCCCAAATCCCCACATTCAAAACACCGTAGACTATCTGTGCTGGCAAAACCTGCATAGAGCCCCTCCCCATGCCTCACTTTAAAATGCACATTTAGCTGTTGCTCATTATTGTTCAGAAACATAAACACTTGCCTCCTGAACGAAACAACGTGCTTAACGGCATCTGCCTGAAAACCTGCTGACAGTACACGGAAACCGCTAGCAAACTTAACAAAACGACTCAGCTCTTTCCTAATTTGATCATCCGTAATAAACGGAGGCAAATTTGCCACTACAACTCTTGTTGAAGGGGTAGAGAGAGGTGAAACTGACACCAACACATCCCTTACAAATATTCCGCTAGCAATTAGCCTACCGACCAAATTAGCCCATTTCATGAACACAACCACAGCTTTGTTCATTCTAGAAGCAGAATGTATAAACTCAGCTCCTACCTGTTCACCGACCGCGAGCAGAACCTCCTCCACCTTAACTCCGTTCTCAGGAACACACCTGAATCCATGCTGTATCGACAGCGTCTCCTCCGCGCTAGGCTGAGAAGCCATTGCGCACACTACACCTTCCAACCCCCAGGAACGTTACTCTGTCCTCTTCCACCCTAACTTTGAAAAAAAAACTTTGGATACCGCTAAAAACAAATATTGTATTAACCCTCCACCATAGAAAATAACATGTAAAGAAAATAATAGAATCAAGAAAGTTAGTTAGGATAGAGCTTTCCACACCAAACACTCAAACTCCAAAAACACCCAGCATGCACCGAGAGAGAGAGAGAGAGACAGAGAGAGAGAGAGAGAGAGAGAGAGAGAGAGAGAGAGAGAGAGAGAGACAGAGACAGAGACAGAGAGAGAGAGAGAGAGAGAGAGAGAGAGAGAGAGAGAGGGGGGAGACATAGAGAGAGAGAGACAGAGAGACAGAGAGAGAGAGACAGAGAGAGAGACAGAGAGACAGAGAGACAGAGAGAGAGAGAGAGAGAGAGAGAGAGAGAGAGACAGAGAGAGAGAGACACAGAGAGAGAGAGACAGAGAGAGAGAGACACAGAGAGAGAGACAGAGAGAGAGAGACAGAGAGAGAGAGACAGAGAGAGAGAGAGAGAGAGAGAGAGAGAGAGAGAGACAGAAAGATAAAAAATACATTTGTAAGCAATAGGAATTATGATCAAGCAGAGGAAGAGTCAATGTGGCTCAGCAGGTGTCTGTCAATCTCCTTTGGAAGTTTGGTAGCTAGCTTTTTGTGTTCTGATAAAGTCAGGCTGTTGTGTTCCTCTGTAAACCTCCAATCTACCTCATATCTCACATACTGGGGGGGAGCAGGGGGAAGAAGAGGGGGGGGACAGGGAGGAGAGGCGTGGAAGGAAGCTGTGCTAATACTGCTGATGCAGGTACCTTGTACTGGAATGGGGTAGGTACTAAACTGTCTTTTATGTACAGAGTTTCTCTCCCCTCACTCACCTCTCTCTATTCTAATTCCTTCACATCTCATCCTCCCCCTTTACTGTCACTCCCCCTCTATCTCCTCTCCTCTGCCCTCAGCCACCTCTCTCTATTCTAATTCCTTCACATCTCATCCTCCCCCATTACTGTCCCTCCCCCTCTATCTCCTCTCCTGTGCCCTCAGCCACCTCTCTCTATTCTAATTCCTTCACGTCTCATCCTCCCCCATTACTGTCCCTCCCCCTCTATCTCCTCTCCTTTCCCCTCAGCCACCTCTCTCTATTCTAATTCCTTCACATCTCATCCTCCCCCATTACTGTCCCTCCCCCTCTATCTCCTCTCCTGTCCCCTCGGCCACCTCTCACTCTTTCCCCTCATTTCTTCCCATCTCATCCTCTTTCAATTCAATTCAAAAAGCTTTATTGGCATGGGAAACATATGTTTAAGTGAAATAGATAATAAACAAAAGTGAAATGAACAAAAAATGAACAGTAAACATTATACTCACAAAATGTTCAAAGGAATAGAGACATTTAAAATGTCATATTATGGCTATTTACAGTGTTGTAACGATATGCAAACAGTTAACGTATTTACAATGGTGTTGGTTCTTCACTTGTTGACATTTTCTTTTCCTCTCTCCCCTTCCTCCTCTTTGTCCTCTCTCTCTCTCCTTCCTCTTCTCTCGCTCTCTGGGGGTTTCTCCAGTGTTGTGTTGATGTGTTGGGCCCTTCTGTCTCTGCCTTAATTGCCATGTTATCAGCTCCTCTCCTGCTCTACTCTGAGAGTTAGCCAGGGCCTTTCAGCCAGAGAGACACGCCAATTACCTCTCCTCACACACACACACACACACACACACACACACACACACACACACACACACACACACACACACACACACACACACACACACACACACACACACACACACACACACACACACACACACACACACACACACACACACACATACACACAGACACACAGACCCACACTATCCCTGCAGGAGATTCTTGTCCAGGCCAAATGATCCAGGAAGAAATCCTTAGACACAGCTCTCCCTTTCTCTCTCATCTTCATTTCCATCCTTCTTTCTCAATACCTTAGGTCTATTCATCTCCCTTTCTCTCTCATCTTCTCTCTCATCTCCTCTCTCACCATCCCTCTTTCTCAATACCCTAGGCCTAGTCCCTCACCTTTCCTTTATTTGTCTCTCTGCGTAATTTATCCCTCTCTACAATAGCCTGAGGTTAGTGTTGGTGTTAGTGTTTCTGACCTCAGTCACCCACAAAACAGACCACAGGTGCACCGTTATACAACCACAAACACACCATCGCCCCATCAGCATTGGACCAGAGGACACATGAACACATAGAACAAAACAACTACCCAGCAATGGCTGAGAGCTGCTTTTCTAGAGATGATACTAGAAAAGGTAAAACACATACAAATAAAAGCAATAATACTGAAAATAACAAGTAATATTCTATTAGTAGTATGTGTGTGTGTGTGTGTGTGTGTGTGTGTGTGTGTGTGTGTGTGTGTGTGTGTGTGTGTGTGTGTGTGTGTGTGTGTGTGTGTGTGTGTGTGTGTGTGTGTGTGTGTGTGTGTGTGTGTGTGTGTGACCCAGATTGTGATTATGCCCCTCTAATCAATCAAATGTATTTATATAGCCCTTCTTACTTCAGCTGATGTCACAAAGTGCTGTACAGAAACCCAGCCTTAAACTCCAAACTGCAAGCAATGCAGGTGTAGAAGGGTGTTGTCATACCCTACCAGCTCTCACATTCTCAGTCATCCATATTTCTCAAACATAACATTTTGAAGTTGTTCCAAACTTCAAATGTCTACGTGTTTAAGGTTAAGTTTAGACATTAATTAAATCATGTTAAGGTTAGGGTTAAGTTCAGGCATTAACTCTGATTGGTTAAGGTAAGGGTTAAGGTTTGGGATAGGCTTAAAACTAAAATATCCAAAACAATTTTCTATCGCTGGATACAAACATGCAACATTTGGAATCAGAGACAGTAGCTTGCGTGCATCCGCCATCCACATCCGCACTGCCCTGGCAAAACCGAAACCTATTTGAAGGTAACAGCCCCCAATGTTGCCCCTAGTGGCCTGTTTCCAAGTCATCATTTCCAAACCTGACTCATTTACACCAGCTCTGTCAGAAGGAATGGGCCAAAATTCATACAACTTATTGTGGGAAGCTTGTGGAAGGCTACCCAAAACGCTTGACCCAAGTTAAACAATTTAAAGGCAATGCTACCAAATACTAATTGAGTGTATGTAAACTTCTGACCCACTGCCCACCCCATTATCTCTCAGTTAGTTAACATATAGTCAGGTGCATGCCCACCCCATTATCTCTGTTAGTTAACATATAGTCAGGTGCATGCCCACCCCATTATCTCTCAGTTAGTTACTGGGAATGTGATGAAAGAAATTAAAGCTGAAATAAATCATTCTCACTACTATTATTCTGACATTTCACATTTTTAAAATAAAGTGGTGATCCTAACTGACCTAAGACAGGGAATTTTCACTTGGATTAAATGTCAGGAATTGTGAAAAACTGAGTTTAAATGTAATTGGCTAAGGTGTATGTAAATCTCCGACTTCAACTGTATAGTCAGGTGCATGCCCACCCCATTATCTCTCAGTTAGTTAACATATAGTCAGGTGCATGCCCACCCCATTATCACTCAGTTAGTTAACATATAGTCAGGTGCATGCCCACCCCATTATCACTCAGTTAGTTAACATATAGTCAGGTGCATGCCCACCCCATTATCTCTCAGTTAGTTAACATATAATCACGTGCATGCCCACCCCATTATCTCTCAGTTAGTTAACATATAGTCAGGTGCATGCCCACCCCATTATCTCTCAGTTAGTTAACATATAGTCATGTGCATGCCCACCCCATTATCTCTCAGTTAGTTAACATATAGTCACGTGCATGCCCACCCCATTATCTCTCAGTTAGTTAACATATAGTCACGTGCATGCCCACCCCATTATCTCTCAGTTAGTTAACATATAGTCACGTGCATGCCCACCCCATTATCACTCAGTTAGTTAACATACAGTTATGTGCATGCCCACCCCATTATCTCTCAGTTAGTTAACATATAGTCACGTGCATGCCCACCCCATTATCTCTCAGTTAGTTAACATACAGTCACGTGCATACCCACCCCATTATCTCTCAGTTAGTTAACATATAGTCAGGTGCATGCCCACCCCATTACCTCTCAGTTAGTTAACATATAGTCAGGTGCATGCCCACCCCATTATCTCTCAGTTAGTTAACATACAGTTACGTGCATGCCCACCCCATTATCACTCAGTTAGTTAACATATAGTCACGTGCATGCCCACCCCATTATCTCTCAGTTAGTTAACATACAGTCACGTGCATGCCCACCCCATTATCTCTCAGTTAGTTAACAGTCATATTGGCTTAATACAGGAAAGAGGAGGACAACACACACACACACACACACACACACACACACACACAGAGAGACAGAGACAGACAGACAGACAGACAGACAGACAGACAGACAGACAGACAGACAGACAGACAGACAGACAGACACAGACACCCTATCTTTGGATTAGGCAGTATTTGCTTCAGGTTTTACAACAGCAGCCTTATCCCTGAAGTATGTGTGTAATTAGTGAAACTGATACTGTAGTTATGACGTGAACAGCCAGGCCTGTAGTGTACACAAACGCACACACAATCTACACACACCTAGTAAAACTGTCTCTGCAGTGGCCAATCGCTTAGCATTGGAAAAGACCCACTGCTCTCAACTTTTAATTAAGCATTCAATTAAACTGGTGATGTAGTGTGTGTCTGAATCCCAGAACCAGGAAGCTGATCTGTCTTACCAAACCATACATATAGTGAAGGCCTTTACCATCATCTCACAAAGCCACTGTGCTGTGCCTATAGAGTTGAACATGACTAAATAGTTCATTCTAAATGTGTTCCATGAACAGGTTCTAAGTTCTTTATTCCCATTTCATCTTCCTCTCTGGTCTTCAGGCTGGGAGTCTTGTCTCAGAGTCTTGCAGACACTGGCGGTGACCTGGAACTAGGACAGACCGAAGTGGGACGTTGGGATGACATGTCAGAGCCCGCTAACAATGACTGACATACCCCCCCACACACACCTTGGGCTAAGAGGCTTCAGAAACACTCAGAGGTTAGTTAAACTCCAACCTATCAGTGTCGACCTAGTCATCTATATTCATCTTTAAACTTTATTCAAACCTATTATGTCTGTGTAAGAGTACATGCTGAGTTATGTGTAGTAGGCTATTCCTCATGATTACATAATACATACTCTCAACATTGTTGAGTGTTCTTCAAGCTACAAGTCCCTAGTCCCTCATTCAGTCCTATCCACCTATACCACTCCATCCATCAGTCCTAATCAACTATACTACTCCCTCATTCAGTCCTATCCATCTCTACCACTCCATCCATCAGTCCGATTCAACTATACTACTCCCTCATTCAGTCCTATCCATCTCTACCACTCCATCCATCAGTCCGATTCAACTATACTACTCCCTCATTCAGTCCTATCCATCTCTACCACTCCATCAATCAGTCCTAATGAACTATACTACTCCCTCATTCAGTCCTATCCATCTCTACCACTCCATCCATCAGTCCGATTCAACTATACTACCCCTCATTCAGTCCTATCCATCTCTACCACTCCATCCATCAGTCCGATTCAACTATACTACTCCCTCATTCAGTCCTATCCATCTCTACCACTCCATCCATCAGTCCGATTCAACTATACTACTCCCTCATTCAGTCCTATCCACCTATACCACTCCATCCATCAGTCCTAATCAACTATACTACTCCCTCATTCAGTCCTATCCATCTCTACCACTCCATCCATCAGTCCGATTCAACTATACTACTCCCTCATTCAGTCCTATCCATCTCTACCACTCCATCCATCAGTCCGATTCAACTATACTACTCCCTCATTCAGTCCTATCCACCTCTACCACTCCATCCATCAGTCCGATTCAACTATACTACTCCCTCATTCAGTCCTATCCATCTCTACCACTCCATCCATCAGTCCGATTCAACTATACTACTCCCTCATTCAGTCCTATCCATCTCTACCACTCCATCCATCAGTCCGATTCAACTATACTACTCCCTCATTCAGTCCTATCCATCTCTACCACTCCATCCATCAGTCCGATTCAACTATACTACTCCCTCATTCAGTCCTATCCATCTCTACCACTCCATCCATCAGTCCGATTCAACTATACTACTCCCTCATTCAGTCCTATCCACCTCTACCACTCCATCAATCAGTCCTAATCAACTATACTACTCCCTCATTCAGTCCTATCCATCTCTACCACTCCATCAATCAGTCCTAATCAACTATACTACTCCCTCATTCAGTCCTATCCACCTCTACCACTCCATCAATCAGTCCTAATCAACTATACTACTCCCTCATTCAGTCCTATCCATCTCTACCACTCCATCAATCAGTCCTAATCAACTATACTACTCCCTCATTCAGTCCTATCCACCTCTACCACTCCATCAATCAGTCCTAATCAACTATACTACTCCCTCATTCAGTCCTATCCATCTCTACCACTCCATCAATCAGTCCTAATCAACTATACTACTCCCTCATGCAGTCCTATCCATCTCTACCACTCCATCAATCAGTCCTAATCAACTATACTACTCCCTCATTCAGTCCTATCCACCTCTACCACTCCATCAATCAGTCCTAATGAACTATACTACTCCCTCATTCAGTCCTATCCATCTCTACCACTCCATCAATCAGTCCTAATGAACTATACTACTCCCTCATTCAGTCCTATCCATCTCTACCACTCCATCAATCAGTCCTAATGAACTATACTACTCCCTCATTCAGTCCTATCCATCTCTACCACTCCATCAATCAGTCCTAATCAACTATACTACTCCCTCATTCAGTCCTATCCATCTCTACCACTCCATCAATCAGTCCTAATGAACTATACTACTCCCTCATTCAGTCCTATCCATCTCTACCACTCCATCAATCAGTCCTAATGAACTATACTACTCCCTCATTCAGTCCTATCCATCTCTACCACTCCATCAATCAGTCCGATTCAACTATACTACTCCCTCATTCAGTCCTATCCACCTCTACCACTCCATCAATCAGTCCTAATCAACTATACTACTCCCTCATTCAGTCCTATCCATCTCTACCACTCCATCAATCAGTCCTAATCAACTATACTACTCCCTCATTCAGTCCTATCCATCTCTACCACTCCATCAATCAGTCCTAATGAACTATACTACTCCCTCATTCAGTCCTATCCATCTCTACCACTCCATCAATCAGTCCTAATCAACTATACTACTCCCTCATTCAGTCCTATCCACCTCTACCACTCCATCAATCAGTCCTAATCAACTATACTACTCCCTCATTCAGTCCTATCCATCTCTACCACTCCATCAATCAGTCCTAATCAACTATACTACTCCCTCATTCAGTCCTATCCATCTCTACCACTCCATCAATCAGTCCTAATCAACTATACTACTCCCTCATTCAGTCCTATCCACCTCTACCACTCCATCAATCAGTCCTAATCAACTATACTACTCCCTCATTCAGTCCTATCCATCTCTACCACTCCATCAATCAGTCCTAATCAACTATACTACTCCCTCATTCAGTCCCATCCACCTCTACCACTCCATCAATCAGTCCTAATCAACTATACTACTCCCTCATTCAGTCCTATCCATCTCTACCACTCCATCAATCAGTCCTAATCAACTATACTACTCCCTCATTCAGTCCTATCCACCTCTACCACTCCATCAATCAGTCCTAATCAACTATACTACTCCCTCATTCAGTCCTATCCATCTCTACCACTCCATCAATCAGTCCTAATGAACTATACTACTCCCTTATTCAGTCCTATCCATCTCTACCACTCCATCAATCGGTCCTAATCAACTATACTACTCCCTCATTCAGTCCTATCCATCTCTACCACTCCATCAATCAGTCCTAATCAACTATAATACTCCCTCATTCAGTCCTATCCACCTCTACCACCTCTACCACTCCCTCCTTCAGACCTATCCACCTCTAGAACTCCCTCCTTCAGTCCACCTCTATCACCTCTACTACTCCCTCATTCAGTCCTATCTACCTCTACTACTCCCTCCTTCAGTCCTATCCTCCTCTACCACCTCTACTACTCCCTCATTCAGTCCTATCCATCTCTACCACTCCATCAATCAGTCCTAATCAACTATAATACTCCCTCATTCAGTCCTATCCACCTCTACCACCTCTACCACTCCCTCCTTCAGACCTATCCACCTCTAGAACTCCCTCCTTCAGTCCACCTCTATCACCTCTACTACTCCCTCATTCAGTCCTATCTACCTCTACTACTCCCTCCTTCAGTCCTATCCTCCTCTACCACCTCTACTACTCCCTCATTCAGTCCTATCCATCTCTACCACTCCATCAATCAGTCCTAATCAACTATAATACTCCCTCATTCAGTCCTATCCACCTCTACCACCTCTACCACTCCCTCCTTCAGACCTATCCACCTCTACCACCTCTACTACTCCCTCCTTCAGTCCTATCCTCCTCTACCACCTCTACTACTCCCTCCTACAGTCCTATTCTTCTCTGCCTCCCTCCAATCTGCGCTGACACAGGGACAAATCCCTTCTAATCTTTGGGATAAAGTGTATAGAGTAGACAGAGCTTTCCGAGGGATTTCACAGAAAGCAGGTTAAAAGGGCATGTATGGAAAGCAGAGGAGAGAGAAAGAAAGAAATAGAGAAGAGAGAGAGAGAGAGAGAGAGAAAGAGAGAGAAAGAGAGAAAAGGAGAGAGAAAAGAGAGAGCGAGAGAGTGAAAAAACATAATACAAATATTTAAATAAAAAGTGTATTGTCTTGTTACTCTTTGATGGGCCTGAGGGGATTTGGAGCACTATGTCAGTAAACAGATTGACTTTCACATCTATCCTTCACTAACGCTAATCCTCTTCCATGTTAGTCTAACTGAAAATAAATGATACAAGAGTGAGAATATGGGACATGATTGAAGTTAGCGTTAAGCATTTACCCTTTGACCTGTACGATGGAGTTAATTATTTGCCACCCTATAAGCAAATAAAGCAAACAGTTCATTTGTAGACATCAGATTTGGAAATACTGCCAGTGCTAATCAGAGAAGATAACTCTGTGTTTAGCGTGTCTGATGCCCAATCCTCCTGTCAGAGCTGGTGTAACTGAGTCAGGTTTGTAGGCCTCCTTGCTCGAACACACTTTTTCAGTTCTGCCCACAAATTTTCTAACGATTTAGGTCAGGGCTTTGTGACAAGAAATTTGTAGAGTGGTTGAAAAACGAGTTTTAATGACTGCAACCTAAGTGTATGTAAACTTCCGACAACTGGATGTACTGTGTGCAGTATATGAGTGCTGTGTAAGATATGGGAAACATATTCCTTCTATTGCCATATGGCTCCCTCATATGACCTGGAACCTATCAGAGCCTCTTGGGCAGAACAAGCATTTGGAAGACAAAAAGAAGAAAAAATGCTAGGAGTGGAAGATTCTGTAAAAGGGCCCACATGTTATATCGCACGCTAGGGATTGTGGGATTGATGTGAGTGGTGTTGGACAACTAACGCAACTTTAGAGAGAGCGAGAGAGGGTTGGGGGGAGGCACCAAAGGAGATGAGTGCAGGGATAGAGGGAACAGGAGGAGAGACAGAAACAACACAAACAGAAACGGCTTCAGCAGTATGCTCTGCTTCATGGTCTGTTTATCCCCAGGAGGGAGAGAAGGAAGGATGCAAAGAAAACGAGAGAGAGATCATTTCTCATTGTTTATTTCAATTTTCTTTATCTACTTCACTGGCAAAACACACATTCCTTTCCACAGGGCCGTGGGGTGAGACAGGGATGCAGCCCCACGCTCTCTCAACATATATATCAACGAATTGGAGAGGGTACTAGAACAGTCTGCAGCACCCGGCCTCACCCTACTAGAATCTGAAGTCAAATTCCATTGAGACACAGTTGCCCTAGAGCACAAAAAAAACAAGATATACTGTACCTCGGCCTAAACATCAGCACCACAGGTAACTTCCAGAAAGCTGTGAATGATCTGAGAGACAAGGAAAGAAGGGCATTCTATGCCATCAAAAGGAACATAAAATTCAACATCCCAATTAGGATCTGGCTAAAAATACTTGAATCAATTATAGAACCCATTGCACTTTATGGTTGTGAGGTCTGGCTCACCAACCAAGAATTCACAAAATGGTACAAACACCAAATTCAGATTCTGTCTGCAGAAACAACGTAAAACAACAAATAATGCATGCAGAGCAGAATTAGGCCGATACCAACTAATTATCAACATCCAGAAAAAAAAATTCTACAACCACCTAAAAGGAAGTGATTCCCAAACCTTCCATAACAAAGCCATCACCTACAGAGAGATGAACCTGGAGAAGAGTCCCCTAAGCAAGCTGGTCCTGGGTCTCTGTTCACAAACACTAACAGACCCACAGAGCCCCAGCAGAGCAACACAATTAGACACAAACAAATCATGAGAAAACAAAAAGATAATTATATTACACATTGGAAAAAATTTACCAAAAACTGAACAAACTAGAATGCTGTTTGGCCCTAAACGGAGAATACACAGTGGCAGAATACCTGACCACTGTGACCGACCCAAACTTAAGGAAAGCTTTGACTTCAGTGAGCATAGCCTTGCTATTGAGAGAGTCTGCTGTAGGTAGACCTGGCTCTCAAGAGAAGACAGGCTATGTGCACACTGCCCACAATATGAGGCGGAAACTGAGCTGCACTTCCTAACCTCCTGCCAAATGTACAAATGTATGACCATATTAGAGACACATATTTCCCTCAGATTACACAGATCCACAAAGAATTCAAAAGCAAACCCAGTTCTGATAAACTCCCATATCTACTGGGTGAAATACCACCGTGTCCATCACAGCAGTAAGATGTGTGACCTGTTGCCACAAGAAAAGGACAACCAGTGAAGAACATACACCATTGTAAAAACCACCTATATTTATGTTTATTTATTTTCCCTTTTTTAATTTAAGTATTTGCACATCGTTACAATACTGTATATATACATAATATGACATTTGAAATGTCTCTATTCCTTTGGAGTGTAATATGTACTGTTAATTTCTTATTGTTTATTTCACTTTTGTTTATTATCTATTTCACTTGCTTTGAAAATGTAAACATATGTGTCCCATGCCAATAAATCCCTTTGAATTTAATTGAATTGAGAGAGCGAGTGAGGGAGTGAGAAGAAAGAAAAGTTGGAGAGGGAGAGAAAGAGCAAGAGGGAAGGAGAGAGAGAAAGGTTGTGGGAAGTTTAACCCCCCCACTGACAAGCAGACACTCGGCTGCCTGTTGACACAGTAAATTGCGGACCCATTTGAGGATCTGTGACACCCAAAGGAGATGGACTGTCAGAGCAGTAAATTCACAGGACATTATTAGGCCCCAACCCAGAGGAGAGAGGGAGGAGAGGAGGGGAGGTGTACAGGGAACATTTGGTGAGGAGGGAAAATGTATAGGTGTATAAGAAAGAATGGGGAGAGAGAGAGAGAGAGAGAGAGAGAGAGAGAGAGAGAGAGAGAGAGAGAGAGAGAGAGAGAGAGAGAGAGAGAGAGAGAGAGAAAGGGGAGAGAGGGGGGAGAGAGAGAGAGGATAGAGAGGGAGAGAGGGGAGAGAGGAGAGAAGGAGAGGATAGAGAGGGAGGGAGAGGAGAGAGGGAGATAAGAGAGAGGGAGAGATGGAGTGGGAGAGAGGAGAGATGGAGAGAGAGGAGAGAAGGAGAGGATAGAGAGGGAGAGAGAGGAGAGAGGGAGAGAGAGGAGAGAGAGAGGAGAGAGAGAGGGAGAGAGGAGAGAGGGAGAGAGGGAGTGGGAAAGAGGATAGAGAGGGAGATAGGGGAGAGAGAGGAGAGAAGGAGAGGATAGAGAGGGAGAGAGAGGAGAGAGAGAGGAGAGAGTGAGAGAGGAGAGAGGGAAAGAGGGAGTGGGAGAGAGGATAGAGAGGGATAGAGAGGAGAGAGAGAGGAGGGAGAGAGGAGAGAGGGAGAGAGGGAGGAAGTGCGAGGCTGACGAGAGATATGGGGAAGAGAGAAGGTGGCGGGGGGAGCAGAGAGAGACTGTTTCTGGTTTCTCTTTTGGGTGGCCTGGGTCGGTGACTAGGGTTGATGATTAGAGCGACAGGAGGAAAGGTGTACATCATTTACTCAGACACACACAAACACACACATGCACACAAACACACACACACAGCCATATATAACGCCTCTTTCTGATGCAAAACGAACCAGCCCCTGATGGTAGCACAGGATTGAGAGGAGCAGTGTAATTGCTTTTCGGGATGGGAATCGTGACTCCCAATCCCAAACGTGGTGCGTGTGTGTGTGTATGTGTGCGTGCGTGTGTGTGTGTGCCCAGCGTTGTAACTAAAGCCATTAGCCATTTGTTTAACGGGCAATCTGCATTACCAACCCCAACGACCCTCAGCAGAGAGGGGGAGGGGGAGGAGAAGGTAGAGGGAGAATAAAAGAGGAAGGGAAGGAGGAGAGGTTGTTAACAAGGAAAGAGAAGCAGCCAGTTTACCTTGGGACTGAAGGCTACCCATAATGAGTCTGTTTGTTTATCTAAGGTTAGGTGATGATTTGACCCAATAGAAAGGTCTGCTGTTGTCCTTGAGACTGATTATACTATATAACTTGTCAAGGTTTTAACAATAACAAGCCTTGTCATTGGGAGGATAGAGTGAAGGACAATAACATACTCTGTAGACTCACACGGTCATAAGGGATCTGTACTGGGATCTGTTCTGGGATCTGTACTGGGATCTGTTCTGAGATCTGTACTGTGATCTGTACTGGGATCTGTTCTGGGATCTGTTCTGGGATCTGTTCTGAGATCTGTTCTGGGATCTGTTCTGGGATCTGTTATGGGATCTGTACTGGGATCTGTTCTGAGATCTGTTCTGGGATCTGTACTGGGATCTGTTCTGGGATCTGTTCTGCGATCTGTTCTGGGATCTGTTCTGGGATCTGTACTGGGATCTGTTCTGGGATCTGTACTGGAATCTGTTCTGAGATATGTTCTGGGATCTGTACTGGGATCTGTTATGGGATCTGTACTGGGATCTGTTCTGGGATCTGTTCTGGGATCTGTTCTGGGATCTGTTCTGAGATCTGTTCTGGGATCTGTTCTGGGATCTGTTCTGGGATCTGTACTGGGATCTGTATGGGATCTGTACTGGGAGCTGGTGAGTGCACAAGGGCATTATCTAACGTAATGTGAGCTACAGCCACAGATCACAGCAACACCAAAGCAAGCAGGTAACTCTGGCTCATGTAACTCTGCAGGTTCCTGGGATCATTTTCCCTTTCCTTTCTCTATCATTGGGATTTGGTGAATAGCCTCACAAAGTGCCAATGTACTGGATTATTATTCTACCTTTATTTCAACAAGGAACACAGACTGAGACCAAGGTCTCTTTTACAGCTGGGCCCTGCGTATACATGTTTACACATACAGTAAAGGTACAATGATTAAGAAACTACACAAGACAAACAAAACCATCACAGATAACACACCAAAAATACAGTAGCAGATTATTACTGTTACAACATGAGCGAGAAAGAGTGAGACAGAGAGAGAGAGAGACAGGGAGAGAGAAAACCAGAACAAACCGGATTCTCCAATTACCTTGAATGAACTACAGGACAAAATAAAATCCCTCCAACCCCAAAAAAGGCCTGTGGTGTTGATGGTATCCTCAATGAAATGATCAAATATACAGACAACAAATTCCAATTGGCTATACTAAAAGTCTTCAACATCCTCCTTAGCTCTGGCATCTTCCCCAATATTTGGAACCAAGGACTGATCAAAAGCGGAGACAAATTTGACCACAATAACTACCGTGGGATATGTGTCAACAGCAACCTTGGGAAAATCCTCCGCATTATCATTAACTGCAGACTTGTACATTTCCTCAGTGAAAACAATGTACTGAACAAATGTCAAATTGGCTTTTTACCTAATTATTGTACAACAAACCATGTATTCACCTTGCATACCCTAATTGACAACCAAACAAACCAAAACAAAGGCAATGTCTTCTCATGCTTTGTTGATTTAAAAACAAGCCTTAAACTCAATATGGCATGAGGGTCTGCTATACAAATTGATGGAAAGTGGTGTTGGGTAAAAAAAATATACGACATTATAAAATCAGTGTACACAAACAACAAGTGTGCGGTTAAAATAGGCAAAAAGTACACATCTCTTCCCACAGGTCTGTGGGGTGAGACAGGGAAGCAGCTTAAGCCCCACCCTCTTCAACATACATATCAACAAATTGCGAGGGCACTAGAACAGTCTGCAGTACCCAGACTCACCCCACTAGAATCTGAAGTCAAATGTCTAGGCAACAACATCTCCTCCCCGCTGATCCTCAACACTGGGGCCCCACAAGGGTGCGTTCTGAGCCCTCTCCTGTACTCCCTGTTCACCCACGACTGCGTGGCCACGCACGCCTCCAACTCAATCATCAAGTTTGCGCACGACACAACAGTGGTAGGCTTGATTACCAACAACGACGAGACGGCCTACAGGGAGGAGGTGAGGGCCCTCGGAGTGTGGTGTCAGGAAAATAACCTCACACTCAGCGTCAACAAAACTAAGGAGATGATTGTGGACTTCAGGAAACAGCAGAGGGAACACCCCCCCTATCCACATCGATGGAACAGCAGTGGAGAGGGTAGCAAGTTTTAAGTTCCTCAGCATACACATCACAGACAAACTGAATTGGTCCACTCACACAGACGGCATCGTGAAGAAGGCGCAGCAGCGCCTCTTCAACCTCAGGAGGCTGAAGAAATTTGGCTTGTCACCAAAAGCACTCACAAACTTCTACAGATGCACAATCGAGAGCATCCTGGCGGGCTGTATCACCGCCTGGTACGGCAACTGCTCCGCCCTCAACCGTAAGGCTCTCCAGAGGGTAGTGAGGTCTGCACAACGCATCACCGGGGGCAAACTACCTGCCCTCCAGGACACCTACATCACCCGATGTTACAGGAAGGCCATAAAGATCATCAAGGACATCAACCACCCGAGCCACTGCCTGTTCACCCCGCTATCATCCAGAAGGCGAGGTCAGTACAGGTGCATCAAAGCTGGGACTGAGAGACTGAAAAACAGCTTCTATCTCAAGGCCATCAGACTGTTAAACAGCCACCACTAACATTGAGTGGCTGCTGCCAACACACTGACACTGACACTGACACTGACTCAACTCCAGCCACTTTAATCATGGGAATTGATGGGAAATTATGTAAATATATCACTAGCCACTTTAAACAATGCTACCTTATATAATGTTACTTACCCTACATTATTCATCTCATATGCATACGTATATACTGTACTCTACATCATTGACTGGATCCTTATGTAATACATGTATCACTAGCCACTTTAACTATGCCACTTTGTTTACATACTCATCTCATATGTATATACTGTACTCGATACCATCTACTGTATCTTGCCTATGCTGCTCTGTACCATCACTCATTCATATATCCTTATGTACATATTCTTTATCCCCTTACACTGTGTATAAGACAGTAGTTTTGGAATTGTTAGTTAGATTACTTGTTGGTTATTACTGCATTGTCGGAACTAGAAGCACAAGCATCTCGCTACACTCGCATTAACATCTGCTAACCATGTGTATGTGACAAATAACATTTGATTTGATTTGATTTGACCCCTGTCACATAGCCTTGGGAGAGCTGCTGCAGAGCCACTGTTAGTTCTCCCTCCAGTCCAGCACTCTGCTCAGACCCGAGCTTAGACAACATCTGTAGAATCTCCTGAGCACACTGTGGATCAGTGTTGCTGTCACCATAGTGGTCTGAGTAGAAGTCCATAGTCATCCTCCTCATCTCCGCTGGATCCAAAGTCTGAAGGACACCGCAGATGGAACATCTTCCTCTCCAGGTTGAAGAAGAACACACTCAGAGCATCCATTTCTGTCGGGGTAGTCACCCGTGCTCTAATAAGCACACAATTGACCTGATCCTGTAGAAAAGTCCCCCACTGCAACTTCTTAGCCCTCAACTCTCTAACCCTAAATCCTGCTGCCCAATAAGGCTACCCTCAATGCCTCTAATATACTACTCCAACTTCTGAATAGTAGACCTTATCTTAGCTGTCCCATGGGCAGAGTACTGCTGGCAAAACAACCTTACTTGTGTTTTCGCCACCTCCCACCATTATTTTAGCTTCTCAAACTCAGCTTTCCTCGCTGTCCAACTCTCCTAAAAGACACCAAACCCCTCACAAAATGAGGCATCATGCAATAATTTAGCAATAAAGTGTCAGTAAGACCTCGGACAAGGTACAACTGCCAAGCTACACTCAACTGTTACCACATGGCCTAAAAAACCACTAGGCCAGATCCGGGAGCCCAGAACCCTTTTACAGCTTTCCTTACTGACATAGATCCTGATAAACCACTAGGAGCCCAGAACCCTGTTATACAGCTCTCCTTACTAACATAGATCCTAAAAAACCACTAGGCCAGATCAGGGAGCCCAGAACCCTGTTACAGCTCTCCTTACTGACATAGATCCTGATAAACCACTAGGAGCCCAGAACCCTGTTACAGATCCCCTTACTGACATAGATCCTGATAAACCACTAGGAGCCCAGAACCATGTTACAGATCCCCTTACTGACATAGATCCTGATAAACCACTAGGAACCCAGAACCCTGTTACAGCTCTCCTTACTAACATAGATCCTAAAAAACCACTAGGCCAGATCCGGGAGCCCAGAACCCTGTTACAGCTCTCCTTACTGACATAGATCCTGATAAACCACTAGGAGCCCAGAACCCTGTTACAGATCCCCTTACTGACATAGATCCTGATAAACCACTAGGAGCACAGAACCATGTTACAGCTCTCCTTACTGACATAGATCCTGATAAACCACTAGGAGCCCAGAACCATGTTACAGATCCCCTTACTGACATAGATCCTGATAAACCACTAGGAACCCAGAACCCTGTTCCAGATCCCCTTACTGACATAGATCCTCATAAACCACTAGGAACCCAGAACCCCGTTACAGATCCCCTTACTGACATAGATCCTGATAAACCACTAGGAGCCCAGAACCCTGTTACAGCTCTCCTTACTGACATAGATCCTGATAAACCACTACTAGGAGCCCAGAACCCTGTTACAGCTCTCCTTACTGGCATAGATCCTGATAAACCACTAGGAGTCCAAAACCCTGTTACAGATCCCCTTACTGACATAGATCCTGATAAACCACTAGGAGCCCAGAACCCTGTTACAGATTTCCTTACTGACATAGATCCTAAAAAACCACTAGGCCAGATCCAGGAGTCCAGAACCCTGTTACAGATCCCCTTACTGACATAGATCCTGATAAACCACTAGGAGCCCAGAACCATGTTACAGCTCTCCTTACTGACATAGATCCTGATAAACCACTAGGAGTCCAAAACCATGTTACAGATCCCCTTACTGACATAGATCCTGATAAACCACTAGGAACCCAGAACCCTGTTACAGCTCTCCTTACTAACATAGATCCTAAAAAACCACTAGGCCAGATCCGGGAGTCCAGAACCCTGTTACAGATCCCCTTACTGACATAGATCCTGATAAACCACTAGGAGCCCAGAACCATGTTACAGCTCTCCTTACTGACATAGATCCTGATAAACCACTAGGAGCCCAGAACCCTGTTACAGATCCCCTTACTGACATAGATCCTGATAAACCACTAGGAGCCCAGAACCCTGTTACAGCTCTCCTTACTGACATAGATCCTGATAAACCACTAGGAGCCCAGAACCCTGTTACAGCTCTCCTTACTAACATAGATCCTAAAAAACCACTAGGCCAGATCCGGGAGCCCAGAACCCTGTTACAGCTCTCCTTACTGACATAGATCCTGATAAACCACTAGGAGCCCAGAACCCTGTTACAGATCCCCTTACTGACATAGATCCTGATAAACCACTAGGAGCCCAGAACCCTGTTACAGATCCCCTTACTGACATAGATCCTGATAAACCACTAGGAGCCCAGAACCCTGTTACAGATCCCCTTACTGACATAGATCCTGATAAACCACTAGGAGCCCAGAACGCTGTTACAGCTCTCCTTACTAACATATATCCTAAAAAACCACTAGGCCAGATCCGGGAGTCCAGAACCCTGTTACAGCTCTCCTTACTGACATAGATCCTGATAAACCACTAGGAACCCAGAACCCTGTTACAGATCCCCTTACTGACATAGATCCTGATAAACCACTAGGAGCCCAGAACCCTGTTACAGATCCCCTTACTGACATAGATCCTGATAAACCACTAGGAACCCAGAACCCTGTTACAGCTCTCCTTACTGACATAGATCCTGATAAACCACTAGGAGCCCAGAACCCTGTTACAGATCCCCTTACTGACATAGATCCTGATAAACCACTAGGAGCCCAGAACCCTGTTACAGATCCCCTTACTGACATAGATCCTGATAAACCACTAGGAGCCCAGAACCCTGTTACAGCTCTCCTTACTAACATATATTCTAAAAAACCACTAGGCCAGATCCGGGAGTCCAGAACCCTGTTACAGCTCTCCTTACTGACATAGATCCTGATAAACCACTAGGAGCCCAGAACCCTGTTACAGATCCCCTTACTGACATAGATCCTGATAAACCACTAGGAGCCCAGAACCCTGTTACAGCTCTCCTTACTGACATAGATCCTGATAAACCACTAGGAGCCCAGAACCCTGTTACAGCTCTCCTTACTAACATAGATCCTAAAAAACCACTAGGCCAGATCCGGGAGCCCAGAACCCTGTTACAGCTCTCCTTACTGACATAGATCCTGATAAACCACTAGGAGCCCAGAACCCTGTTACAGATCCCCTTACTGACATAGATCCTGATAAACCACTAGGAGCCCAGAACCCTGTTACATATCCCCTTACTTACATAGATCCTGATAAACCACTAGGAGCCCAGAACCCTGTTACAGCTCTCCTTACTGACATAGATCCTGATAAACCACTAGGAGCCCAGAACCCTGTTACAGATTCCCTTATTGACATAGATCCTGATAAACCACTAGGAGCCCAGAACCCTGTTACAGATCCCCTTATTGACATAGATCCTGATAAACCACTAGGAGCCCAGAACCCTGTTACAGATCCCCTTATTGACATAGATCCTGATAAACCACTAGGAGCCCAGAACCCTGTTACAGATCCCCTTACTGACATAGATCCTGATAAACCACTAGGAGCCCAGAACCCTGTTACAGATCCCCTTACTGACATAGATCCTGATAAACCACTAGGAGCCCAGAACCCTGTTACAGATCCCCTTACTGACATAGATCCTGATAAACCACTAGGAGCTCAGAACCCTGTTACAGATCCCCTTACTGACATAGATCCTGATAAACCACTAGGAGCCCAGAACCCTGTTACAGCTCTCCTTACTGACATAGATCCTGATAAACCACTAGGAGCCCAGAACCCTGTTACAGATTCCCTTATTGACATAGATCCTGATAAACCGCTAGCCCAGAACCATGTTACAGATCCCCTTACTGACATAGATCCTGATAAACCACTAGGAGCCCAGAACCCTGTTACAGATCCCCTTACTGACATAGATCCTGATAAACCACTAGGAGCCCAGAACCCTGTTACAGATTCCCTTATTGACATAGATCCTGATAAACCGCTAGCCCAGAACCCTGTTACAGATCCCCTTACTGACATAGATCCTGATAAACCGCTAGCCCAGAACTATGGTACAGATCCCCTTATTGACATAGATCCTGATAAACCGCTAGCCCAGAACCCTGTTACAGATTCCCTTATTGACATAGATCCTGATAAACCACTAGGAGCCCAGAACCCTGTTACAGATTCCCTTATTGACATAGATCCTGATAAACCGCTAGCCCAGAACCCTGTTACAGATTCCCTTATTGACATAGATCCTGATAAACCGCTAGCCCAGAACCCTGTTACAGATTCCCTTATTGACATAGATCCTGATAAACCGCTAGCCCAGAACCCTGTTACAGATTCCCTTACTGACATAGATCCTGATAAACCGCTAGCCCAGAACTATGGTACAGATCCCCTTACTGACATAGATCCTGATAAACCGCTAGCCCAGAACCCTGTTACAGATTCCCTTACTGACATAGATCCTGATAAACCGCTAGCCCAGAACCCTGTTACAGATCCCCTTACTGACATAGATCCTGATAAACCGCTAGCCCAGAACCCTGTTACAGATTCCCTTATTGACATAGATCCTGATAAACCGCTAGCCCAGAACTATGGTACAGATCCCATTACTGACATAGATCCTGATAAACCGCTAGCCCAGAACCCTGTTACAGATTCCCTTACTGACATAGATCCTGATAAACCGCTAGCCCAGAACCCTGTTACAGATCCCCTTACTGACATAGATCCTGATAAACCGCTAGCCCAGAACCCTGTTACAGATTCCCTTACTGACATAGATCCTGATAAACCGCTAGCCCAGAACCCTGTTACAGATCCCCTTACTGACATAGATCCTGATAAACCGCTAGCCCAGAACCCTGTTACAGATTCCCTTATTGACATAGATCCTGATAAACCGCTAGCCCAGAACCCTGTTACAGATCCCCTTACTGACATAGATCCTGATAAACCGCTAGCCCAGAACCCTGTTACAGATTCCCTTATTGACATAGATCCTGATAAACCGCTAGCCCAGAACCCTGTTACAGATTCCCTTACTGACATAGATCCTGATAAACCGCTAGCCCAGAACTATGGTACAGATCCCCTTACTGACATAGATCCTATCTAGCCTTGCTACACTAATCCTCCCCTCCACTACCTTCACCCATGTATAGGTCCTCCCTCCTTGATGTCTGTCCCTCCACACATCTACTAATCCATACTCAAATCAAATTGTATTGGTCACATACACATGTTTAGCAGATGTTATTGCGGGTGTAGCGAAATGCTTGTGCTTCTAGTTCCGACGGTGCACCAATATCTAACAAGTAACATCTTAACATTGTCACAACATATACCCAATACACACAAATCTATGTAAAGGAATGGAATGAAGAATATATAAATATATGGGCTAGCAGCATAGACAAAGATACAGTAGAATAGTATAGAATACAGTATATACATATGAGATGAGTAATGCAAGATATGTAAACATTATTAAAGTGACTAGTGTTCCATTTATTAAAGTGGTCAATGATTTCAACTCCTACTTCTGTCTCTTACTAAACTCATACACTACAGCCCTACTACGTCTGTCTCTTACTAAAATCATACACTACAGCCCTCCTACTTCTGTCTCTTACTAAACTCATACACTACAGCCCTCCTACTTCTGTCTCTTACTAAACTCATACACTACAGCCCTCCTACTTCTGTCTCTTACTAAACTCATACACTACAGCCCTCCTACTTCTGTCTCTTACTAAACTCATACACTACAGCACTCCTACTTTGTCTCTTACTAAACTCATACACCACAGCCCTCCTACTTCTGTCTCTTACTAAACTCATACACTACAGTCCTCCTACTTCTGTCTCTTTCAAAATTCATACATTACAGCCCTCCTACTTCTGTCTCTTACTAAACTCATACACTACAGCCCTCCTACTTCTGTCTCTTACTAAACTCATACACTACAGCCCTCCTATTCCTGTCTCTTACTAAACTCATACACTACAGCCCTCCTATTCCTGTCTCTTACTAAACTCATACACTACAGCCTTCCTAGTCCTGTCTCTTCCTAAACTCATACACTACAGCCTTCCTAGTCCTGTATCTTACTAAACTCATACACTACAGCCTTCCTAGTCCTGTCTCTTCCTAAACTCATACACTACAGCACTCCTACTTCTGTCTCTTACTAAAATCATACACTACAGCCCTCCTACTTCTGTCTCTTTATAAATTCATACATTACAGCCCTCCTACTTCTGTCTCTTACTAAACTCATACACTACTACAGCCCTCCTACTTCTGTCTCTTACTAAACTCATACACTACAGCCCTCCTATTCCTGTCTCTTACTAAACTCATACACTACAGCCCTCCTACTTCTGTCTCTTACTAAACTCATACACTACAGCCCTCCTACTTCTGTCTCTTACTAAACTCATACACTACAGCCCTCCTATTCCTGTCTCTTGCTAAACTCAGACCCATCACGATCAGACCCATCACGATCAGAACCATCAGTTTTCTTTTCTACCACTTTCTATATTTTTGCTGGACTTTTCCTTTCCTTACACCTGCAGAATGGCCATTCAGATGCCACACCCCTCTGACTGACTTTATCCAAACCCACTGATGTCTTAATATGACTGACTGTCCTGATAAAGTTCTCTACATCAGGAAAAACATCCTGTATGTCAATCTTCTTACCAAATGAATCCTGCAAAAAATGGTCAACCTGCTGTAATATGTACCAGTGAACCTGACTGGGACTGAGATGCTTCATCTTCTTTTATGGGGAAATCTGACAGCTTGTCAATCTCTTCCACCATTCCTCAGTTCTCATTGAGCAGCTGCACGGAAACCGGAGCCCGCCGTATCCCCCCCACTGCCAACCAACCCCTCCCCAATATCACCCTGCGTGTCTGTAATTTCACTGGGCACATCACCCTGCGTGTCTGTAATTTCACTGGGCACATCACCCTGCGTGTCTGTAATTTCACTGGGCACATCACCCTGCGTGTCTGTAATTTCACTGGGCACATCACCCTGCGTGTCTGTAATTTCACTGGGCACATCACCCTGCGTGTCTGTAATTTCACTGGGCACATCACCCTGCGTGTCTGTAATTTCACTGGGCACATCATTCTCCATTGTCTGTGAGACAGGCGTAACAGCCTCAAAGTCAGTGTTGCCACTGCCCTCGGTAACCACTGCCGGGAGCTCAGCCTCTATCACGCCCGACCCTGAGCTCACCACCACGGCAACCTTGGGAACATTATCATTCAAAGTACAGGAGACGGAACCTTGCAATTCTGATGGTTGGGGTTGAGTCTGGACCCGGGTTGGAGGTCAAGAGTAACACCTGTCTCAACCAGCCGGTTGACAAGGCATTCATCTTTTAGATGCACAACCACTGCTTTATTCATTAGTGAAGCGGTTGAAAGATGTTCATGGCCAAGCTGTTCTCCCACAACGAGTAGAACATCCTCCACTGTCACATTCATCTGAAGCCATGGCAGAGAGACAGGGACAGCTTCTCCATGTGAGACGCCATCCCCACTCCCAACAAACAAATGTCACCCAAGCCCATATTTATGTTTATGTATTTTCCCTCGTTACAAAGCTGTATATAGACATAATATGCAGTTCGAAATTTCTTGAGTGTAATATTTACTGTTATTTTTCTATTGTTTATTTCACTTTTGTTTATTAAAGCCCATTGAATTGAAATGAGAGAGAAACCAGAGCGAGGGGAAGGGACTGGGGGTATAGGGAGCTTAATTCTCTATACATCAACACTGGTCTAACAGGGACTGGACTAGAGACTGTGGTGATGCCGGGAGTGTGTGCATGTGTGTCCAATGTCCATACGTGTGTGTGTGTGTGTGTGTGTGTGTGTGTGTGTGTGTGTGTGTGTGTGTGTGTGTGTGTGTGT